>NC_085141.1:123641051-123941414 GCF_024139115.2 Armigeres subalbatus | reverse complement strand
CAAAACCACCACCACCACTGAAGAAACGGCGCAGTTCAACATCCGCGTGATCAACCGACGCAATTCGACAACGCCACCCTCGATAGCGGTGCGCAAACGTTTCAAGAGTCTTCCCTTCGCGTTGGTTCCACCGGAGGCTTCGACGCCGACATCACAGTCGAGAGTTCTTCCTCCAGGAGGCACTGAAACGTTGCAAAGAAGCCTCGCGCAGACACACGACGATGAGGTTACCCAGGCAATGACGGAGAACGATGACAGCATCGTAGCTATAGCGAAAATAGCGAAGGAACGTCTTGAATCCGCTCAAGCTCCACCACCGTGCAAGTGTCCATATTTTGCGAAAGTTGCCAAGCAGCAATTCGAGGGAATTAGACCTGCCGAGATAAAGATTTCAAACCACCTCGAATTTTGCTCAATCTCGAACTTCGATACCCAGATCTGAATATTTCAATCTCCTCGCAGCCTACGAGATCGACTTCAGTAGTCTGTCAACTCTACCGGCATCGTCCGTGGTGTCTCCAAACAAGAAGACAATCACCTGAAAAGTGTCAGTGGTGACGTGGGACTCCGTCGGCATCAAAGACGAGGTCCAGTTTCGGAGGAGCTCGTACATCGCTGCTGTTGACTCCGACGAAGCCAAACGTCGCTAGCGCTTCTTTGCGTCGATCAGCTACGCTAAGGCATCATAACGAAAGTACGCCGTCAATCGTTGTTTCTGGAGCACCAAAGAAGAACAGTTCGTCCGTGTCTAATCCAAAGGCAAGCCACCATTCGGTCCCATCACTCGAGAAACTCTGGCGTCATTTCACGGAACTCCTCGAGGCATGGGCGCATAATTCTCTTGGAACAGAAAGCGACCAAGGTGCTGGGGTGGTGTTCTTCACCTTTGTGATACTGTGGCTCCGTTCTTCGTGCTGAATCTGCCCGAGCGTGTGCAAGAGTGCGAGGACAGCATCAACCACTGGGTGTTCGAATTCGTTACCTGGCTCGGACGCCAGTAGCATGGTCACCGATTTTCTACACGATTTTCAACAAGGCATTCGGATGCCTTCAAGAAGGTGCTGCTCTGCCGATATGGAACGAAACCACGTGGCAACCCAGTAGCTAGCAGCACTGTGCGACTGTTACTCGTACGGTACCGTTTAGTGTAGCACAAGGCCAATATTTAGGAACGCTTCCCGTTTTAAGTGGGGCTCAATGTTGCACAACTATTTTTCTATCAACGTACCTTGTAGCGAAATTTACGAAACTTGTGATGTCGTCGTGTGTTAGAGCGGAAAATAAATGTTTACACTTTGGGAAACCCACGACGGATGAGTCAATTTTATGCCAACCAAACAGGCCCCTATGTTTGGCGTTTGGACGCAAGACTTACCACGATTGAGTGATGATGGAAAAAGGATTCCTTCTTTCGCACTAGTATGGCATAAGCCCCATTATCTCTCTCTGGTTGGTGCAGAGTATTGCACTATAATGTACACAGCTGGGGATGACAGTAGCGAAACGCAGCGGGACACTATTGAGCACCACCGGATTGCATATCTTTCAGGCTTCCCGTTCAACATAAAATATGCTTCTTTTGTATAAGGGTTAAAACAGACCGGCTATAGTCATGCATCTCAAAAGATTAAGTGAATTTATCAGTTTGCTTCTTGTTGAAAATATAAAAATTAAACCGAAGTAATTAAGACGTCCATACACAAGTAACCAAGGGCTGTCATAATACCCCATGGACAGGTTTTGATTAGATTTGGTTACCCATCTTCCAGCATGACAATTGTTTTAATAAATAAAAAAATGGCGTCGTTTACACTGAATGAATAAAATAGCACCATCAGGTTTTTACTAACATTTTCCTATATAGACAGATTATGGTATTTTCAGTTCAGAATGTAAGTGATTCTGTTCCAATTTTCAGTACATTACATTGATATTAAGGCGGACTATTTAAATTTAAGCTGAAAATTCATGAAAAAAGTGCAGATTAAAAATAGCACCACTTTAGCTTTTCATGAATATTTGGTAATATTTTGGCAAAACCATCTTAAAATTCATGATAAAGAACTTTGTGATGACAGTAGGAGTCATTCTCTAGAATTACTTCAAAAATTTGTTGTTTGATGGACAGAATTATTTTTCCAAGAGTGTTCAGCTTGAAATGCTCCCAGCATTCACGAAAACGATTTTGAAGTAGGACTACGTCTGTCTTTTCTATATTGGGTACTCTTTACGATTGCGAAAATCGGGACCGTCACGAAAATATGATAGACTTTAAACTTTAACAACTCAGCCGTTTCTGGATGGATTTTCAATTTTTTGGACCATTCGATCAAGGAAGAGTCAACGCTTCTTTGTATTCATATGAAAATACTATTTTAACTATTTATTATCAATTGATAAAAAGTTTAGCAATGGTAAACTAACTAATCACGTACATGCATCACGCCAGACATCAAAATCAATCACTTACGGGTTTGGATCTCCCTCAGTTTGAACAAGATTTCACGTACACAAATGCACCAAAGCGATCGCAGTGGAGCGGACACATCAGAGGCGCTGGTAACTCAACGGAAATCCATCATGTAGTGGTGGTGCTCGATGTTTTGCTGCGATCATTCAACCTCAACAAACCAGCATTTCATATGAAAAAGGGTTGACCATAAAAATAGCACTGTGGCGATCCCACACGCCAGTGCCGATGCTGATATTACAAATTGTGGTGTCAGTTGGAAAGGAGCATTGGGAAAATAATATTGATTCTTCTCAGGACCAACATTTAATGGAAAAGAGTTAATTGCGTTAATGGACTGTTCCGGTGGCATCGGTTTATGATTGCGTTGCTGTTAGTGATCCCATCCATTCAAATTTATTGCATCATCTCCTCCAACGCGCTTTCAAATTCGATATTTACGATTGAGTTTCGGATAGTCGGATCAACCTTATTTTGTATAAAATGGTGGCTTTTGTATAAAATCAATGAAGACGCCACCTTAGTGGAAACTTTACACAGCAACCACACATCAGTGAACGTCGCTCAGACGGTGTTTGTAATATGAAGAAACTTCGTCTTGAGTCAAATTTCTGCTGTTTTCCTCGCAACAATACGCATCTAAGATAAACTACATCTCATAACCAAATTCAGAATCGAAAAAAATCATAGGATTCTTAGAATTTGTCATTCTTCGAACAGGTCCGTTGTCTGGAATCTCGATCGAAATGGCTTGCGCGTGCGAAAGCAGCTTTCTTATATCTAATGAAGTATTCATTAGCCCCGCCCTTCATTAAGCATTATGGTGCACATTATATTTCACCCATATTTGATCACAAAGGGCGGGGCTAACGACAATTTATTAAATACAAGCTGCTTTACGGCGCGTGGCGACGTCATTCAATTCGAGACAGCACCGCACGCGACGTGTTTTGCTCGCGCATTTTTTTCCCAAGTGTTTTTTTCTCGTTCGTTCGCTGTTTACGTTTCGCTTCGTCGCGTTGGCGATATTTTCTCTCAGACCTGTCATGGAGACTCGGTGGCATTCGGTCGCTGGAAAAGTGTCCTAAGCGCACTGCTCTTGGAGGCGCGGTAACCCCTCAAGCAGCTTTTGCAGAGCAACGTGTTCTCTCCGTTGCCACTTGATGACGTCAGAAATCCGCCGAAAAGAGGAAGAAGCCAATCGCAGCTCGCCGAGGTGCACGGAGCGGAAGAAGTGCCCGCCCGTGTTTCTCAGGGCGATCCACCAGTTGCGCTCAAATTCGCCATCGTCGCTAAAGGAAATGTACTTTTCGGCTCTGCAGCGAGGGCGTGAAAAGCCAAACAAGGACCATCATCAATCCGTCGGGTTCCTCGAGGTCCACAAGTATGAGTACTACACCACGGCACTAAGCCGCCGCTAAAGGCTTTGCTGCGAGGACTCCACATGGAAGAGGAGCTAAAAGCAGAGCTCGAAAGTTGCGGATTGAAACCGGTGGCCGTGCACAAGACGAGGAGATATCGCGACCAGCTTTACCTGGTCCACCTGGAGCACGGTTCCACCACGTGGAAGGACCTGAAGCTGGTCGGCGTTATAAATTACACCGTCGTTGACTGGGAGCGATATCGGCCAGTGCACCGCGACGTCGCAGTGCACCAACTGCTTCAATTTCGGGCACGGCCCGGAACCGCGCCATGAACCCGCGCTGCAACAAATGTGGCGAGCTCCATCCGACCGATGAGTCGACAAGATGGTGGTTGCTGATCCCATGCCAACTGTGCGACAAGCATCGAGCTCAACGGACTGTCCAAAGCGGGCGGCGTTTTGGAAATCGGGAAAGCCTCCACCAGGTCCCTGCCGAAAAGAACCGAGTTCCCTCTCAACGGTGAACTTTCCGCCATCCGCTCCCGGCGAGCGATACCAATTCTTCCACCTTTGCAGCCACACAAACGGCTGGCGGCTGCTGCAGCATCAGTTCAAGCTCCAACACCATCCACCAGCGAATGGCCCCCATCCTCCCCTGGATTCCATCGTCAGGATAATGAGCCCTTCCGGCCGAGGGCGACCCACCGCCTCTACATCGGAGCAGATGTTCCGGTTTTCACCCATGGAAACGCGACTACGCGGTTGCAAACTCGCTTCGAAGATCTTCACCCTGGGTATGTTCGTCATTGAAAATGGCTGCTAGTGGGTCTGGTTGATTGGAACCTCTGCTCAAGAGCAAAATCATCGAGCTCACGATTTCTTTCAGGAGAAGGAGATTAACGCGCGGCTTTCATCACCGAAACCCACTTGAAGCCCGAGGTTGGTGCAACAATTCCGGGTTTTAGGCTGGTGAGGTTCGATCGAACAAGCTCCAGAGGGGAGGAGTGGCTCGCCTTGAAGCACCATCGCCTGCCGCCTGCTGCCGGACTTCAAGCTCAAATTCATCGAAGCCGTTGGAATGGAAGTCACCCTTCCGTCGGAGTCGTCACTCTCATCGTGTTACTGTCCCACACAAGCCAAAGTCGACGATGGCACGTCGGCCGAACTACGAAGGGATATAGTCTAGCTCACTCGGCGGCAGGGCAGTTCATCATCCAAGGGCGTAGCCAGAGGGGCGGGGGGCCGTCTATTATTTATTCAGACTAAGGCCGAAGTGGTCTGTCGGTATATAAGAGTCTTCTCCATTCGGCTTCTTGCCCGTCGGATCGTTGTCCAGAACATGTTCACCGGGTTACTGTCCGACATTCTGGCTACATCCCGGCCCACCGCAGTCTCCGATTTTCGCGGTGTGAACGATGGATGTTCTCCCAACAGCAGTACAACTCGTGGTTCATTCGCCTCCTCCACGTACCGTCCGCCATCTGCACCCACCATAGATGGTACGCAGCACTTTCCTTTCGAAAACTCAAGTGCGCGTTGGTCCTCCACGAGCATCGTCTAGGTCTCGTGTTCGTAGAGGACTACCGGTCTAATGAGCTTTTGTAGATGGTCAGTTTGGTACGCGGCGAACTCTATTCGATCGGAGCGTCTTGCGGAGTCAAAGTATGTACGATTTGCAGCCACTATGCGTCTCCGAATTTCTCTGCTGGTATCATTTTCGGCAGTCACCGTAGCCCAAGTACAACTTCTTCTACCACCTCGATTTCGTCATCACCGATGCAAACCCTCTGCGGGTTTCGAAGGGACTCGAGAATGCCTCTGAAACTCGAACTACGCACATCACCCGATCCATCGTCGCTTTGATCACCGTGTCAGTTTATCCGGAAATCCGTGTTCGTGCATTAGCTGCCATAGCTGGTCCCGATTGATTGTATCATATGCGGCTTTGAAGTCGATGAATAGATGATGTGTGAGCACGTTGTATTCGCAGTATTTCTGCAGTACTTGACGAATGGCGAACACCTGGTCCGTGGTGGAGCGTCCGCCCATAAAACCCGCCTGGTACTGCCCCACGAACTTCCTTGCAATTGGTGCTAGTCGACGGCATAACATTTGGGAGAATACCTTGTAGGCGGCGTTCAGCAATGTGATTGCCTGAGGTTGCTACAATCCAGTTTATCGCCCTTTTAGATGGGACACGAACCTTCCATCCTCCTGCGGCAAACTTCCTCCTCCCAAATCTTGGTAATGACCCAGTGCAGCCTCTGCCAGTGCCTCACCACCGTGTTTAAATAGCTCTCCGTGGATTGGTCAACCCCAGGGCTTTGTTGTTCTTCACCAATCACGCGTTGGCGCATCTTACCCAACACTATGAAGCCGGCTCCCAGCTCGTAGCCGGTTAGCTTTAAGAAGGTATCGCTCGATGCCCGCTTTTCCACACTTTCTGCCTGTCCAGCAAATCTCCTGCAACGCCACGACGTCGAAGTTGCGGGAATGTAATTCATCGTGGATCATCCTATCGCAACTTGCGAAACAGCCGATTATATCGAGTCGCATCATCTCTTATATTGGTCGTAATGATTGGTTTTCCAGGCGGCTTATTGGGCCTGCGCAAACCTCCTGTCTCGTCGGAGGGCCGTCGTGTCAGGGCTGTTTACGTCCACCAACACACCAGGACTTGGGCTTGTGCGCTTGAGCGGCGGTCGCTTTGGTGGGGCCTACTTGCGGATACATGCAGCTTTTATAGGAATTTAACGGGCCCATCAAACCCACCAGCAATACGTAATAAGACATAGTGCCCAAGGACTTGGGGCTACCCGAGACAAATTCGCTCGTATTATGGCGTTTCACAATAGCTTTAGTAAATTCACTATTAGATGAGAAATAGTAAGTTTACTAAAAAAATAGATGCCTTGCCTATTCCCTCTGGTTGGAACGACATGCGGAGATTCACATTTCATTTTGGTATTAGGCTAGATGTACCAGTTGTGGCTATAGCACCAGATGTCCCACTAGTGCTTTATATGTCAAATGGCCAATCAAATCACCGCAAACCAAGTTCATATCGATAAAGCCTATTCATATAATAAGATAACACCTTTGATCTCCTCCAAAACAAGCAAAGCATAATTGTAAAAATTGATTTTGCTTAATTTTTGCCGTCCTTTGCACAAGTTGTTGCACTAGTGGCCCTAATTTCGACAATCCCATAAGAAAACAATGGGATTTGCCAAATAAGGAACCAAAATTAAGAATAATGCCACAACTGGTACATGCGTTCCTATTATGGATTAATCAATTTTGAGGATTATATCAAATTTTACTGTGGTTTTCACAGCTGTTCTAAGAAGCAGGAAGTAAAACCTTTCACTTGATATATAAAGACCACCCACATGCCTTTTACTTATTTAAAAAAAAATAGTTGTCGCCATACATAAGGGCCATACATAAGGGCGACAATTGGTACACCAGCCTAGTTGGTAATTGTTTTTTTTTCTGCATGAAAATAGTTGGTAATTGTTTTTTTTTCTGCATGAAAATGCGTCAATTCTCAAAAAGGTATTGTAACCGTTTTCGGTCACAAATTTGATGAAATTTTGCTAAACAATTGCACTACATTAAGAAAATGGAAACAATTGATGATGAATCAACAGATGAAGAATGTCCACGAGAGAAGCACTCATCAAACTAAATCTTTAACTGTTTCCCAATGAAAAAGAGAAGTTCTACAATGTTAGAATGCCCTTCACCAAGAACGCTTCCGTGGAATTCCAAAGAAGAGTAAATACACTTGCGAATCATGCAGTACAAACACGCACGTACATTCAACCCCTCAATCGATTTCTTGAGGAAAATGTAAATGTGGCTATGCAAAATGCTGGACGAAATTCAAAATGCCAATTAGATGTACAAAGGTACGTGTTCCGATTTGCTTACCATGATTGAGATAAAACAGCGGAAGAACAGTGGCACCTGTGAACGACTCACAGAGAAGGGAGAACCTTCGTGATGAAACTCAGTGATTATGCCAATTTGAAAAAGATTACAGGGAACAGGGAAGTGAGGGCTATAAATAAGGAAAGAATCGGTGAACGGAAGTAATGCTGATGGTAAAATATGTGGCCTCAAGCTTTACCGGCCGATTAAAATTCATACATCTAACTGAAGCTCTCCGAAGCGCAACAAAGATCACAGATACTAATACAACGTGGGAACAGGAATTAAACTCGAAAAAAAAAATCTGCCAAAGCTTGACGTGCTTTGGCAGATTTTTTTTTTCGAATTTAATGTCGAGTCAAGTCGAGCCAATGTGAATCAGAAAGGGATCTTCCTCTAGTACCACGTCGAACGCCGGCATTATTCTCCCTGTTCCCATACACATCTGGATTAATCCACTTCTACGAACATTCCCCGATGGTTGAAAAACATCAGATCCTGCATTTAAGCTATTCGAGCGGTTCATCCTCCGAGATGAGTCGTTTTGGCTGTGGGCGGAGATGTCTGTAGCACGGCATGCTGGGAAATTGTGTTATTTCATATTTTGTCGTTCCACAAAAAAAAATCGCAAACACTGAGGAACTCAACTACCTCGTGAAGCGCTAGTTTTGCGCGACGATTAAGCTAAAACACCCGAACGTTTAACTCCCAGCTCACCTACGACAAAAAACGGCGACGTTAATCAAGCGGTTCACTATTGTTACCAGAGGGTACGCTAATTAGTCAACCCAAGGGAACGAGCCTGGATGTCAACCGACAGCTTTTCCGTTTTCGTGTGCTCGTTCGCATACCCGCCGGCGGCTTGAAGAGTCCCACTCAGCAGGGCTACCGTATAATTCCTATACCCGCCGACTTTTGGACGTTCAACCGCCCTCGTCCGTTATAATCAACATTTCAACGTAAGTACTTTCGCTCTTTTTCTAGATTTTTTTTAAAAGCTGCTTCCTGTTTTGAAGGGGGTCGGTTGGGTGTAAAACTTCGATGAAAAGGTGTCGTACCTTGCAGATGAAAACTTGACGATGAGAGGATATTTTCTTTTCTAAATATATTTTCAGGTGTTCTGATGAAAAATTTCAAATCTTGCAAGATTGATTTGTTCATTCCTTCAAATACGATTCTTTTCTATCTAATTAATCCACCTGATGTTGACGATACCGTTTTTCTCGTTTACATTGGCGTCTGATCCACCTGCTCCCACGAGAACTACTTGTGACAAACCCCCCCCCCCCTGAAAATTTACAAATTTCCGACTTGATCAATTTTAATGTCATTTACATATTTTTTTGTTTTAATTTTGAATTCTATAAAGAACTGACGTTGTCCTGCATAGAAGGCGAAAATGCGCGTTGTGAACTGCCTATGCGAAATTTTCATACGACTCACAACACATTTATTGTTTATATATATATATATATTTTTTTAAAATTTGTAATTTTGGGAAATTTAAAGTTTTAACACCTTAGCCAATAGATAAAATAATAAATTTACTAACAAAAATTAAAATGGTGTCATTCAGTGTCTACCAATATCGCTTGTATCACTAACGGGTACAATGTTCCTTTAATGGTGATTAAAAATAATTTTGGTTCCATAGTGATGCTATCTCCATTGATTTCTTATGAGACTCGCCACTATTGGTACAATTGCACCACTGTAGGTGCAAGGGAGTCAATTTTATTAAGAAAAATCTCAATAGTTTTTCGGACGAAATCTTAAGATAAGTTGTATTTGACAGGATATTTAAAGCACGACGCATCAGTTACCTCATTAAAACTCCACTACCTCCACTATTGGTGCTACCTCCACTAAGGGTACGGTTACCCAAAAGATATTTTTTGCGCGTTCAATTATATCACATCTATGACCATTTGTTCAGAAAATCGGAGTCCAGGTAGGGTAGCCAAATTGAGTTGGACCCCTAGCAACATTTTCTCGATTTTTTAACTAAAATCAATGCCACTGGGTCACCTATGTCTTTGCCGATTACAACGAGTTGTAGGGGGGCTGGGGGTAATATGGACGCCCAAAACACCAAAATGATGTATTATTGGGGACCTAAACCAACTACGCATAAATTTATACTCCAATGTCAAAACGCTCATATACTATCATAAATTGTCGTGGTATTTGTGAAAATTTGTATCGTTTACCGTTTCTACAAGAGAAAGTGGTGTCAAAAGCACATATTAAATTACAGTTTGAAACGAACACAAATACACCAAATCTGTTGAAATGTAGTATTTTCACTTTATTCCTTACGCCAGCGGTTCTCAACCTTTTTCATAAGAGGTACCCCTTCGAATTTTTGCATTAATTGAGGTACCCCCTATTTTTTGCTTTTGGAAGAAGGCTTCCGAGCTTCTTCAAAGGAGCTTTCGAGCCTCTTTAAATACGCATCCTATCCTCTTGATAGAAGTCATCCGAGACTTTTAAAGGAGGCTTCGAGCCTCTTGAAACGAGGCTTTTAAGCTTATTGAAAAGAGACTTGAGTCACTTGAAAGCAGGTTTCGGAGCCTCTTAAAAGGAACATTCCGAGCCTCATAAGCTTTTTACACGTAGGCATTCGACCTCTTAAATGAAGGCTCCCAAGCCTCCTGAAAGAAGACGGCCAGGTCACTTAAAACGAGGCTTCCGGGCCACTTAAGAAAAGGCTTCCGGTTCACTTAACAGAAGACTTGAGCTTCTTGAAAGGAGGCTTCCGTGCCACTTGAAGAAGGCTCACGAGCATATTGGAAGAAAACTTTCGAACCTCTTGAAAGGCGGCTTTCAAGCCTATTGAAAGAAGGCTTTCAAGCCTTTTGAAAAGAGGCTTTCAAGCCTTTTGAAATGAAGCTTTAAAGCCTTTTGCAAATGAGGCTTTAAAGCTTTTGATAGGAGGTTTCCAAGCCTCTTAACAGGAAGCTTTCAAACCTTTTGATAGAAAGCGTCAGGCCCCTTGAAACAGGGCTTCCAGGCATGCTTAAAATGGCTTCCAGGCCTCTTGAAAGAAGACTTCCGGGCTTCTTAAAGGGAGGCTTCGGACCACTTGAAGGAGGCTTACAGAGCATCTTGAGCAAGGTTTTCGAACCTCTTTAAAGGAGGCTTCCAGGCTCTCTTGAAAGGAGGCTTGAAGCTCTCTTGCAAGGAGGGCTTCGAACCCCTTGGAAGGAGGCTTCAGGCCTCTTGAAAGGAGGCTTCAGAGCCTCTTGAAAGGAGGCTCCTGAGCCTCTTGAAAGGAGGGCTTCTGAGGCTCTTGAAAGGAGGCTTCTGAGCCTCTTGAAAGGAGGCTTCCAGGCCTCTTGAAAGGAGGCTTCTGAGCCTCTTGAAAGGAGGCTTCCCGGGCCTCTTGAAAGGAGGCTTCTGAGTTTCTTGAAAGGAGGGCTTTTCTCTGAGCCTCTTGAAAGGAGGCTTCCTGGCTTTCTTGAAAGGAGGCTTCTGAGCCTCTTGAAAGGGAGGCCTCCGAGCCTCTTGAAAGGATAGCTTTATTTCTTGAAAGGAGGCTCTGGAAGGTTTCAGAGCCTCTTGAAAGTAAGCCTGAGGCCTTTTGAAAGGAGGCTTGAGTTTTCTTGAAAGGAGTGCTTCTGAGGCCTCTTGAAAGGAGGCTTCTGATTTTCTTGGAAGTGAGGCTTTTGAGCCCTCTTGAAAGGAGGCTCTGAGCCCTCTTGAAAGGAGGGCTTCCGAGCCTCTTGAAAAGGAGGCTTCCAGAGCCTCTTGAAGAAAGGAGGCCTCCGGGCCTTTTGAAAGTAGGGTTTGCCTCTTGAAGGGAGGGCTTCAGGGCTTCTTGAAAATGGGCTTCCGAGCCTCTTGAAGGGAGGCTTCTGGGCCTCTTGAAGTGAGTTTCGGGCCTCTTGAAAGGGAGGCTTCCTTGCCCTCTTAGTGAGGCTTCCTGAGCCTCTGGAAAGGAGAGAAAAGGGCAGAAGAACGGCTAAATGATGATGACGCCACCCCGTTTGGTCATATAAAATTTTCGATCAAATGGACGTTCGGGTTAAACGACTATTTCGGCTAGATAACCTTTTTTGACCGAATGACTTTTTCGCTGGCCAAATGGCTGAATCGATCGAACAACATTTTCAATGCCGCAGGGCGCCCATTTCTGGCTAGAATACAACTGAGGGCCAGATGGGTTTCATTCTAATCGGTTTAGGCCCTGGCTAAATACCTTTTCAGGTTTGAAGTTGATTTTAACCAAATATCATCGCAGCTGAAAGCCATTCGGCGAAAAGCCATTTATTCGTATGGCATTTGGTTAAATAACACGTTAAGCCGAATGTCATCTATCCAAATTCCATTAGGCCGTTTGTCCAGAACCGGTATTAGGTCGAAAATGGCTTGACCGGAAATGGCATATGGCTGACATCGACAAACATCCGAAAGCGCACATACTACTGAACTGGTAATTTGAGCATGAGTATGAGAACATTGACTGCCCACGGTTTCTAATTAACATCATCCTCAATACAAAAGAACTGATAATCTAAAAATAAGTCATACCAGGACGAATGCAGGACAATTAAAGAATAGCTTAGGAAGATGTCGTTTATATGATACTCGCTTTAATAGAAGCCGACGAGTCATCTGCACTTCCACGAGAAATCACTGGGATGTTTTGGCAGGGTTCGTTTTGGTAAACGGTATGTCGTGTATAGCGTGTAGTTTGATTGATTTTAAACCAATTACGCCATTCGAATGAAATACCAAACAGTATTTTAATTTTTGATCGGCACCAAGAAGAACAAAATTTCTATGACTGATCGTTCTGCTTTACTGGACGGTGAACACGACCAGACGCGATACAAATTTTACTTACTCTTTGGCTGAATCTGTTTATTTGACTGAAAAAAAAGTTGTTTTGCCATAACAGTTCACTTGCCTGAAAATGTCATTTTGTCCGAAAGGGTCGTTTGGCTAATGGGGTTCGTTCTTCATAATAACCATTTACGCCAAACCGCATTCGGTGAAATGGCTTTTTTGGCAAAATGACCAATTCAGCCGAACGACACTTTCGGCCGAATACCCGTTTCGACCAAATGACTCTTTCTGCCGCACGACCCATTCATCTACCAATTGTTTTTCTTGAGTTCGACGAAGAGATTTTAGAAATGGTGAAAAACATTTTAAGAAATTTTTAAGGAGTTAAATAGATTTGAAGAAAATCACGAATTCTGGTTTGAATTTTTGCAGGAGTTCTAATGTGGATGTTCTAAGGGATCAATCTCAAAAATCCATGAAAAATCCACTTAATCTTCGGAATGCCCACGGAAATTCTATTTCAACGGGGCTTGAATTGGCGTGAAAATTATAGACCAGTGGTGAGATTTGCCGGGCCAAAAAGCTGTCGTTTATGGTTTACCATCTGTGACAACTGTTATCCGATATTTTATGTAATCACAGTAGACCAGTAGTGCTGCCGCCACGTCGTCGCTGCTGGTACTTATTGACGGCCGCCGACGCTGTCATGGTGCTTCAACGCATGGCGCGCTCATACGCCGGTTGGACTCCACGCCGCCAATTTTCGTATTTTGCTGATGATAGAGACAATACAAAATCATAGTAAGCAGTGCGCGTTTGCATCTGCCAAACCAAGCAAATCTATAGACGGTAAACACGTTAGAATTGAAGTAGACGCACGACGGTGTTAACTTTGGCAGATCCTACAGCACAGCATAGGAAGATCATTTTAAAATGCTTATAATAAATTCTAGACAAAATGCAAATTAAATCTGATTGATGTACGGTTGTGGAAAAAAGTTCTGAATTACATATCCTGAAAGCTTATCTCACTCTTTTGGAAGGCTTTTCCAAAATGTATCTATCATACTGCCTGAACTTTTTCCGCATTGCCACATCAATCGGATTTTAATTGTATTTGTTCTAGAATTTATTATAAGTATTTCGTAAAATGATCTCCTTTGGTGCCGAGAGTTGCAGGGATCTGTCAGCAAGTTAATTGTCGTGTGTCTTCTTCTTATTTTTACTTGGATTCGTCTATCAGGCATTAATCAAATAGCTAATATAATTTTAGCAGATTTGTTTTGCTTTATTCTTTAGACTTCTCACCGCATCGGCGTGTTAAATGCTGGGTTATCCACAAACTTCTACTACAGACTTAATATTAACGAGAGAGAGAGCGGCGATGCTCTAATTTCATATGCGTGTAACTGGAATAACTCTCATTCCTGGTCGCCTTGCAGATTCATCATCTTTTGAAGGTTTGAATGCAGAGCATCTTAATTGGTTTAGTGCTTATATGCATATGACTACAAGTCAGTACTATAACGTGAATGTTGGATTTGGATCTTCAGTCTGGTAGGATTTTTCTAACTTTCTTGGGCATGAAGCATCATTATGTTAGCCCCGTAGATATAGCACGCAAAAGTGATAATTTGGCTTCTGGAGCTGGAGTTACGATAAAATGTGACTCCACCAAATGGGGTGAACATTTCCTTCATCTCCTCTTTGTACTCTGAATTCCTAGAATTGTAGTGAAAAAAACCCTGAAACATCTATCTAGTAGTGTTATGTGCCTTTGTCGTGCAAAAAAAATACTATAAAACATATGAATGGAGTGCTTTTTAGCGTTTTATGCGCATAAAAGACAGTATTTCATTACAACTTTTGGCTCTATTGTACGATTTCCACAATTTTGGATATGAAAGGCCACTGGGATAGGATTCTCCATCAAAATGGAACCTAAGGTCCAGTAATCTGTACAAAGATCAGTTCCTGAAAGTGTGTCTACAAAATTTGTACCACATACACACAAACACAGCTGCCACCTGCTGCTGAAACACACTTTGAGACATCACCCCTGTCTGTCGGTTGAGTCAATTGGCATATAATACCACTATGGGTTATCCAATGCTTCTATTAAAAGTTCATTGTTTTGGAGTATTATATAGCCTTTCGGTATTACTTTGTAATGAGAAAAGGTAAAACTAGCTTTCGATTTATTTCTGATAAAGAATTTCCTTGTTTTTTCTTGAAATAATTTATGGAAGGAAAGTTCTTAGGGATTACCTGAAGAAAATTCTCAAGAGTCTCTGACCTCAAGAAATTTCTTGACGGTTCTTAGTAAGTTCTTAAAGAATTTTCAGAATATGAATCCCTGGAGAAATTTCTTAAGAAGAAATTCTTAGAGGTATGTCCAAAGAAATTGTTTAGGAAAATGTTGGATAATTCCTCTAGGAGTTCCTTTGAAAAATTGATATAGGAATTTGTACGGAGATATCTAGAAAAATTCCAATAATCCAACAATTTTGGTAAAGGAAATGGCAGAAGGAAATTCTGAAGGAAACTACTAGATGAATTTCCGAGGGAATACCAGAATACTAGAAAGCATTCTTAGTAATTATTAAAATAATTTTCAGAAGAAGGAAAATAAAAAATTGAAAGTATGAATGTATGTAGTTATCGACCATTCTCGCTTTGAGTCTTGCTCTATGTCATACGGCCCCATACACAGTATTAAGTCGAATTTAATTACTATTCTGGCTTCAATGCACTGCTGTATGGAGGTCAAAAAACGTAGGTGGTGGACCCGACAGAGAGAGAATCTCCTTTCAACAGCAGTGTAATCCAACAGACCAATGAATAGATTTCACTTTAGAAGTTTCCGAGGGATGGTGGTTTCATGAGGAATCAACTCAAATCAATACAACTTAAATCCATTATTAGCACAGTAGGGGAAGTAAACGCATCTACATGGATAGACATTTAAAAAGTATTCCAAAATAAGCTGGAAGGAATTTCTGATAGAATCTGTCAAAGCATCAATCTTAGAAGAGTTTTTGAAGGTATTTCTCAGAAAAATTTCCTTAAGAATGGAATTTCCTACCTAAGATTAAGTTCCAGAAATATTCCTGAGGAAGAATTCCAAAGAAAAACCTGGTTTCATTTGTGAAGGTTTTTTTCAAAGGAATTCCTGGAGATAATACCGATCAATTTCATTGACGGAATTTTTGAACGTATACTAGAATGAGTTTCTTGATAGAATTACCAGATTGAATTTCTTGGATATGTAAGTGCTAGAAAATTGCATTTAAAAGGTATGAACAAAAAAAACTTAAAGAAATTCTCCTGCAATAGATTTAAAGAATTCTTGGAAAATATCCGAATATTCCATAATCTCGATATTTGGGAGGTTTTCTTGGGTATGTAGTCTTGATTCTAGAGTTAAAACTGGAGTGGAGTTGTCCGGATTTTCAAGGAAGGAAATATAGGAATTTCTATGCAAATTCCTAATAGCTTTATTTGTTCGAAATCCTTATTTACATCCCTTTTCCACTATAAATTTCTTTCAGAATTCCTTCAGAAATTTATTTAAAAAATTCTATTCCAGGTTCTTTTCAGTTATTCCTTCAAAGAATTGAGTCAGAAATTCCTCCAGGAATTTCTCTTCAAACCTCTTCATTCATTCAAGAGATTCACTTCCAGAAAACCACCCGGAAAGGCCTTTTGCTTATTTTTTAGAAATTCCTTTGAATTTCCTCCAGAAAGTCCACGAAAAAAGAAATTCCTTCAGTAAACCATATAAAATTCTTGGAAGGAATAAATTCCGGGAAGAATTCCAATTTGGAGGAATTTTCGAAGAAATTTCCAAAAGGTATTTAAGTGTTAGAAACCTAGTTTAACTTAAAATACCTTGAACATACGGTTTGAAAAAAAGTGCAATTTACAAACGAATTTCTGAAGAGATTCGAAATAATTGCTTAAAGTAATTTTTAAAGAAAATTTTCCTAAGGTCTACAGGAAGTTTCTGCTATGCCACCTGAAACTCGATTATGCATATGTACAACATGTGATAGTTTTAGTTCAGGAAAAGGTATTGGAGGGTAACCGTCCCTTTGGTGGAGAAACTTTAAGTCCCATTGTGACCCCAGTACGCTGAGACAGGTAGCTTTCCCTACTAAGCTACGCGAAGGACCTCCGGTCGTCCTCCTGGTTGCTTAGCAGGGTACTGATGAAACCAAATTCCACAGCACCGGGCACCAGCCGAACTCTCGCAATACATTTTCAGAACTAACTCTCTGACACGTACTTTTGTACCACCCCATGCCTACCAACCATGTAGGATGAGGTATTTAGTATTGTTGCCAGTTGAATTTACTATTAGAAATTCCTGAAGAAATACCAAAAACAATAATAAATCAAATTCAAAGAAGGATTTCTCCCTACAAGGGAGTATTCCCTATAGAAAATGTCCATGAGTTATTTCTCAAGGAATTCTTAAAAGGAATTTTCAAAGGAACTCCTGAAAAAAGTTTTTTTCGAATGAGTTTCTGAAGGAAATTCCCAAAAGATTCCATAAATGAACTTCCAAAGCAATCCCTAAAGTAATTTTCAAGGAAATTCCTGGAAGAAACTTCTGGAGACATTTCGGTAAGAATTTCCGAAAAATATCCTAAATAATTTTTCAAGAAATTCTTGGAGGCAGTTCCTAAGAAAGAAAAAATCATTAGGGAAATTCAAAAATTAATTCTGAATTTTTTTATTTTTAAATTTTCTTAGCGGAAGATATTTTGCGAGGATTTTCAAACTAATTTTTTTTTGGATTTGTATCCGAAATACTTTCCAATGAGTTTATGTGTTGTAATGCGGCGGCAATGTACTGAAGTGGAGGGAGGATGTTATGTAAACTTTTGCTGTACAGATACAAGCTATAGCTATTAGGATGTTTGACTGTAGCTAACAATTATTCAAAAACCCTGATTAATCCACCTAGCGGTGATGATGCCTTTCTCGCTTGTTCAAAATGGTTGATAAACATATATGAAAAGTCTAAAATAACAATTAGTGAATAAGACTCATTTTTCACATTTGTTTTATACCAGATAAACCGACCTAGGGTCCAAAATCTCGTGAATAAAGATAGATAAATAAAAGATAGAGAGATTGAATTGAAAATTCACATTTGTTTATACACATTGTTATAATTGCTGCTGAATTTTAAATTTGTTTGCCAAGCAAATCAGGATGAGGTTAAGTGCCCGACGGAAAATGTGAGGTTGTGCAATTGCACAAATAGAGTTTCAGACATATGGGTCTTCTGAAAAGTTCGTATCATGTATGCTTTGTATACAGAGAAAAGCAAAAAAAAACGGTTGGTGAGAAAAACAAATGTATTCCAGTTGTCCAAGCTTTCGAGTGCTTTTTCCGTTTTGAAGCCAAGAATCCAGCGAGACTTCCTCATCATCCAATCAATAAGTAAGCTTTTTTGAAATTGTTGTTTTTGAACAATATGGATTCTTCATATAGATAAAAAATTCAGTTGACCTTTCCCGTCAAAATTGTATTTCTGTTTCATTGTTTCAGTTCAGGATTTTTTTGGCTTTTTTTTTTTTTTTTTAACTAATTGTATTTGCTAATTATCTAATACATACATTCATCTCTTAGACTAGGTGTTCCGTGTTTTCTTAACACTATCATCCTTATTTGCTATGTTACGCTTTTAGTTATTATTAATACATTTCAATTGCCTCTAGCAGTTTGGATTTTTCCTTTAAGTAGTTGAATTGAACCATGTAAAAATTACAATATTTTCAACTTAAACTAAACTTAATCAAATTTATACTAAGGGTACAAGGTTAATCGTTGCAATAGAAGATTGCAACGATTTTTATCTAAAATTAAATTATTTTGTTGGACATTTGTTTGCAATGTCTCAATATTAGAAATTCTATGAAGTTCATTGGTACTATACCACGGAGGCAACTTCAGAAGTCATTTTCAAAATTTTATTTTGAATCCTCTAGATACCTTCTTTCTGGTATTGCAGCAACTAGTCCATATTGGCACAGCATACAACATGGCAGGTCTAAAAATTTGTTTGTAAATCAAAAGTTTGTTCTTAAGACAAAGTTTTGATTTTCATTATAAGTGGATATAGACACTTAATATATTTATTACATTGGCTTGAAGGCCTTCAATGTGATTTTAAAAGTTAATTTTGATCTAGCAGAAGTCCTAAATATTTAGCTTGCCAACAGACCAATAAGTGGAACCCCATTCATAGTGACAATATGTCTGCTAGAAGGTTTCAAATAAGAAGCTCTCGGCTTATGTGGGAAAATTATAAGCTGAGTTTTGGAAGCATTCGGGGAAATTTTCCATTTTTGCAAGTAAGTGGAGAAAATATCCAAACTTTTTTGCAATCTACTACAAATAACACGAAGGCTTCGCCCTTTGGCTGAAAGGCCCGTGTCATCTGCAAACAAAGATTTTTGACACCCTGGTGGTAAATCAGGTAAGTCAGAAGTAAAAATGTTATAAAATATGGCCCCCAGTACGCTGCCTTGAAGAAAACCAGCTCTTAAATGTAAACTATCAGATTTAGAATTCTGATAGTTTACCTGCACTGAGCAATCTGATAAATAATTTTGGATCAGTTTCTTAATGGACAGAGGAAAATTAAAATTAATCAATTTTACAATCAAACCTTCATGCCAAACACTGTCAAATGCTTTCTCTATATCAAGAAGAGCAACTCCAGTCGAATATCCTTCAGATTTGTTGAGCCGAATTAAGTTTGTAACTCTTAATAACTGATGAGTGGTTGAATGCCCATGGCGAAAACCAAATTGCTCATCAGCAAAAATAGAATTGTCATTAATATGAACCATCATTCTATTTAAAATAATCTTTCAAACAGTTTGCTTATTGAAGAAAGCAAACTGATTGAGCTGATAACTAGAACCTCAGCTGGATTTTTGTCCGGCTTCAAAATTGGAACAACTTTGGCGTTTTTCCATTTATCTGGAAAGTATGCCAATTGAAAACATTTGTTAAATAAATTAACCAAAAGGATAAGGCTCTCAGGAAGTTTTTGATAAGTATGTAGAAAATACCATCATCACCAGGGCTTTCATATTTTTAAATTTTCTAGTAATAGATCTCACTTCATCCAAATTGGTTTCCCAACGAAGGGTCAAAAACATTCTCTTGATTGAGAATGTCTTTGAAGCTCCGTGTAACCTGATCCTCAATTGGACTAGTGAGACCTAGACTAAAATTATGGGCACTCTCGAACTGCTGAGCAAGTTTTGAGCCTTTTCGCCATTTGTTAATAAAATTTTATTTCCCTCTTTAAGCGCTGGAATTGGCTTTTGAGGTTTTTAAGAATTTTGTTAATTTCAAAAGGGTTTCGAACTGGGATCCAACTTCGAGACATTATTCTCAAAGTTGGTATTTCTCAGAATAGCGAAACGTTTTTTAATTTCATTTGCTAATCTCGCCAAATAACTTTCAACGCGGGATCGCGAGTTCTTTAGTATTGCCTTCTTCTCACATTTTTAAGACGGATCAGTAGCTGAAGATCGTCGTCAATAATAATGGAGTTGAATTTAACTTCACATTTCAGGAATTGCAATGCCTCTGGCTTCGACAATTAAATTTGTCAAAGATACGAGAGCATTATCAATATCACTTTTGGTATCTAGAGGAATATCAACATCAAGTTCCTATCGATATACGTTTCTAAATCCCAATCAGCTCTATGATAATTAAAAGTAGAGCTGATTGGATTATCATCTTCTTGTGAGATTTCAAATGTCACAGGAAGGTGATCAGAGCCAAAGTCAGCATGAGTTACCAATTGGCCACACAGCTGGATTGAATCCGTTAAAACTAAATCAATTTTCGAAGGATCTCGACTGGTACAAAAACAAGTTGGTCCATTGGAATATTGAATAGTATAATATCCCGCAGAACAATCTCCAAATAAAATTTTACCAATGGTATTGCTTTGAGCATTATTCCACGAACGGTGTTGGGCCTTGAAGTCACCAATTATGAAGAATTTGGATTTGTTTCGAGTTAAATTTGAAGATAAGCTTTCAACAAATTCTTTTGCTGCCCATTGCATTGAAAAGGCAAGTAGGCTGCAATGAAGGAAAATTGACCAAAATTTGTTTCAACAGAAACTCCCAAGGTTTCAAAACTTTGGTTTCAAACGAAGAAAATAATTTATGTTTGATACGTCTATTAATGACAATGGCGACCCCACCACAGGCGCTATCAAGACGATCATTTCTGTAGATAAAATAGTTTGGATCTCTTTTAATGGAAGTCCTGGTTTTAAATACGTTTCAGTTATAATGGCAATATGCACATTATGAACTGAAAGGAAGTTGAATAATTCATCTTCCCTTACCCTTTAGAGAGCAGGCATTCCAATTTAGAACTTTCACACAATTATTTGGATCCATTGAGGCAGGTCCGATAACAATTTTTTGTGTGTACTTTATACCAACCTGAACAGCTTCAGGATTGGTATTTGCTTTGAACATTGCATCAATCATGTGATTACAGTTGTTCAGATTAAAAATCAAAATCGGAAGCAGTCATGCTACCTGAATCAACAACATGACCGTTATTTTCCGTTGGGACATGGGTATAAACCTCATTTTGAGAAGAGAAATTTGGTCTACCAGCAGCGATGTTTGCATACGTAGGTACATTGGAAAAATTGGAATTTACTGAAGTGCTTGCTACCCGTTGACGAGCAGCAAAATTTGTTTTGTGAATTGTGGTGGGTATGAATTGCTCGACCGGTAACCGGTTTCGAAATTTGAGCGTTTGAAAAATTTCTACCCGTCGAATCTGGGATCCGATTGGAATTTCCGTCATCAATTTTGCACAGGAATTCAAAACTTTTTGCGTGAAGGGCATTCCAGAAATTGGATTTATGATTGCCCCCACAATTTGCGCACTTAAATTTATTGGAATCTTCTCTCTGGGACATGCGTCCTTGGCGTGAGAGTTCCACCACAAATCATGCATTTAGCATCCATGTGACAATGTTTGGTTCCATGACCCCACTTTTGGCACTTACGGCACTGGGTAGGGTTTTGGAAATTTCCCCCAGGCCTGCGGAAATGTTCCCATGTAACACGGACATGAAGGACATAATACAGGCCTTTCCAAACTTTTCATATTATTTAGTTCACTTTTGTTAAAATGAACTAAATAAAATTCTTGAAATGCCCTCTGGGAAGTACCAGAATGGGATTTCTTTTTCATCTTAATTACTTGGACTGGTGAAAATCAAGTAATTGAGAAATTTCAATTTAATCTCATCCAGTGATTTGTCATCACTGGGAGACCTTTCAAGAACGACTTTGAACAATCGCTCAGTTTTGTCGTCGTATGTGAAGAATTTATGGCGCTTCTCAGTTAAATACTGAAGAAGACGTTTGCGATCGTCAAAGGATCCCGGCAAAACGCGGCAGTCACCCTTCCTAGCAATCTGAAATGAAACATTGATCCCCTGAAGGTTACTCAAAATCTCATTCCGGAAGCCAGAAAACTCGGCAACAGATACCACAATTGGCGGAATCCTTTGCTTTTCGCATGAATCGAAACACCTGGGCTAGAGGTATATTCGATTTGCTCAATTTCATCATTAAATCAAATCGAACTGATTGCTCCAGTTCGATTGGAAAGAATTATTTCCGATATTAGAGTTAGAAGGAATATCTGAATTCTCCAGCTTCCTTCTATTTTCCGCGCTTGGGCAGGACGGTCTTGAAACCTTGTTTCTTTGAAGGAAGTGGAGAATTCAGAGACTCCCCTTCCTCTTGTTTTGTTAATACTCATTGCTGAGCGTGGAGACGTGACCTTCTAAGAGGTTTTTCCCAGAACGGTGTCCCTGCAGGATTACCACCGCTTGTCGGAATTTTACTTCCGCA
Organism: Armigeres subalbatus; assembly: GCF_024139115.2. Taxonomy (NCBI): domain Eukaryota; kingdom Metazoa; phylum Arthropoda; class Insecta; order Diptera; family Culicidae; genus Armigeres; species Armigeres subalbatus. Next base: position 123,918,919 of record NC_085141.1, on the reverse strand, counting down.
AACGGGTCCAACGTAAAACAGAAGGCACGGGTCCTTGCAAAGATCGTAACGGGATCAGTGGGTACAAATAGCGCTAAGAAGCACCGTTGAAATTAAAATAGCTTCAGGGTAGTATTAAAAACTTCCTTCCGCAAAGAGAGAAAGAACCGCACAGCACGAAAGCACGATGCGGTCTGATTTTTAGCTTATTTAAGGTCAACTTTCCCAAAGAAAATATAGGTTCTTTGAAGCCTCTAACTATTAAATGGAAAACAAAACCCGAAAACGTGTGCACTTGTGAACCGGCCTGAAAAAAATTCAAATTCGATGTTCGTTCAAAATCGGGCCAATCTTAAAAACAGCACTTTTTCGATTTTTGTTTTAAATTTAAAAAATACTTAGAGGCGTTAAAAAATGTAGGTTAATTGGGAATGTTGACCTTAAATAAGCCAAAAAATCGATTAAGCGAATAAAAATTTTTGACGTGAAAGGTAAATTTTGCTGATAAGCAGTTCCGTTTTTGTCATTATCATTCAAATACTTTTCAACAAGATTTATGAATTTGATCCGACTTTTTAAAAAATCTGAAGAGAATTCTACTGGGGTTGCTTTTCTTTATATGGAAAGCATTTCGCAGTTATTGGTATGAATGCATGGTTAAAATTGAATATTTTAATTTCTAAACTGATCCAAAATTATTTATCAGAACACTCTTTACAAGTAATCTATCCAAGTACAAAATCTAATAGATTACGCGTGACAGAGCTAGTGTTACCGAAATCAGCATTCTTGAGCTCATATTGTGCAATACTTTATATCGTAATGATAAAATACCTGATATATAGCTTGCCTTCGTAGCAATTTGTTATGGATTGTAGCAAGGATGTTTTCGATCATTTAGTAATATAGGTTCGATAATTTAGTAGTTTGTCAATAACTCATTCCAGAGGTTGAATTACAAACGTGATATGTGGAGGACTTCTAGAGCGAAAGGTTATTGCCTAATTGTTGTTTCTATTGCACTAATAACAGAGTAATGGCGCTAGTTGCAGTAACTTATTATACAGACTGATCGAAATTTTGTTATCATTTAGTATTAGTAACTAGTAAGCATATGCGGTATTTCGAAAAATTTCGTTTTAGGGCATTCGAAACGAAATTCCGTGGAATTCCGCGGAATTTGAGTATGACGAAATCTGATTTTCTGATTTCGTTTCGTATCGTTAAATTTCAAAAATTTCGACAGAAAAATCATTCTTTTAACGAAATTAAACGGTATCTCGGGGAATTTCGAAATTAATTTTTAAAAATTCAAATTTCCATATCATAAAAAAATTCGGCTGCGCCGCTGAATGAAGCCATTCAAACTCCACTCAATTATTTATACATATAAGTTCTTTCTCCAAATCTCACTACGTAATACAATTCTGTATCTCCAACAGAAACGCATTTAGCTTTCCACTTAAAAATTTCTTCGATGTTTTGTTAAAAGTGTTCAAGTATAAAACGTAATGCATATTTGTTAATTTAAATAATATAGTAAAAATAATTTGTAGATCTCATCGTCTTGGTATGCTATATTTTTATTTAAGTTAACTGAGTTGTGTATGTAACATGTAATGTATTAAGAGGCGTTTGTTCGATTTATGCTCTTCTAGTTGTGGAAACTCTTCGATAAGCGAAATAATCCTCACTGGACTACTGAGTATTGTCCGTTTTCAGTTGTCTTTTGAAAGTATTCAGTTTGATTTTCTGTCGCAATCGTGGTGCAGTGCGTTTTCCGTAGGGCCGTTTGTTATTAGTTTGGACGTGCTGCTGCTTTTAACAGTTAATATTTAGCAATAATCGTAAATGTCTGCCTTCGAATTGTTGGCATAAAATGAGTAATGGCCAAATACTATTTTTTGCATAAATAGCGCGTAAATGGTCCCACCATTTTTTTGGACGTATTCTCAACCATCTTATCATTTCATATTGAAAATTGGCTGAATCGTATGGACTCAAAAGTTATGGCAAAAATACTATTTTTCCATAATACACAAGAAAGTCACCGATGCCGCAGGTGGATTATTCAGGTCTTTTTTTTCTAAATAATTTCTGACTGACACCACTGCAAGTAAAATCAAACATAGGTTTTTTAATTGCACATTTGTTTTTATGGTGATTCGATTATTCGTAGTGAAAATAAAATCGATACTCCGGATAATCGAGTCCGACCTGTATCTGGAAGATTCTGTACCAAATTAATTAGGTTACACTGGGGCGATCACTTCTTCAGAGCTACCGACTGAATAGTAACAAAAGCAGTCTCGATTGAATTGTTATATCATGTCCTAACTTTCATTTTACTGCTAAAATCAGCAAGTAACCATATTTTTTACGGAAATTTATTCTTTATTTTGCTGAGCTGCAGAAATAACGGCTTTACAGATTCATCGGAACGTTTTCCGGGTCACCAGGAAATGCGAGACAAGTAGACTGTTTCACATAAGTCCCGGATTATGCCACTGTAAACTAATGCCTACATGCAAATAGCGTGAAAGTGTTGCTAGAGTCACAGCCAGTACTGGAAAAGGTCGTGATCGTCATAAGACAGAGAGCAAAGCGCCTTTTTCTATTTCAGGCGACCAAACGAAAGAATCGTGGGTACTTTGATCAATTTCGCATGAAAGGCAGTCATGAAAGGATGTTCTGCTTTATTTTAAAATTAAAATTTCTAAGTTATTTTTATAGATATATGCGAAAAATAGTGACTAGTCGATAAATTAATCATACTTTTTTAATTCACCGAGTTGAAAGTGAAAATAAACACAAAAATAAAGCAGATATTGCACACTTTCATGACCTGTCACGGAACAATTTTTTTTTGAGATTTTTGTAGCATGCCATTCATCCTTCGCGTTCCAATAGATTTTGAAAGGGGCAAATATGTAAACATCGCGTGACATCTCTTATTGAAAATGAGAAATTCCAGTACTGGTCACGGCATCCCACGGATATTATTGTTAAGGGCCACCGTAGTGCACCAAAGAATTTGTGAAAAAGTGATGTGACAAAAAAGGTTTTCATCTAGCAGTCACGATTTTTGTTTATCTTCCAAGGCTAACTCCATAAAAAAAGTGATAGATGAAAAATCCCCTCACCATAAAAAAAAAACTCACAACGTAAAAAAATTACTTTAAATTAAAAAAATATTTCCAACAGACCTTAGTAAACAATTTGAAAAAAATCAACAGCTTAGATCTGTTTAAAAGACCATTTAGGAAAGTTTTACAGATTCAATAAATCTCGCTTAACTTTTCAAAAGGACCTAAGTAACATTTTATTCATGAATTTATTTGAATAGCGCAATCAACAGAACAACATGAAAGCTTTTGATTGCACTATTCAAATTAATTCATGAAAAATATTATAGAACCTTTTGAAAAGTTAAGCGAGAAATCTTCATGAACTTTATTCAAGATGTTAATTGAAATGGAGGGTTGGCACTTTGAATCTGTAATATTTTTCAAAATGGTGAATAGATCTAATCAATATGGAAATATGGAAATATTGAGCGATATTAAGCAATAAACATTTTCACGTTGTTTATGGCGAAGGGCATACTTTTGAAAATAATGAATAGATCCAAAGTGATCTGTTACTTAACTATGTCCTTTTGTAAAATTAAGCTAGATTCTTCCTATGGCATTTGGGTAATAATTATGTAGAATGAAATCAGTAGAGATTTAGTTTCATTTCAAATTTTCGATCACTATTCTAGTTTGAATCTGGAGCAAGATAGAACGAACTCGCTGGTTTCCCCAACACAAGTTTTTAAAATTTTCAATTAAATGAAATCATTATGTTGCTGCCAAGAAAGGCGCCGTAGTTGCAAAGTGGATTGATCCGTAGATCAAATTACACATTCATACACCAAAATATTTGAAAATGAATCTAGAACAGCTGCTGGGCAAATACATGTTTCAGATTTATATTCAAAATGAGCATTGCTGATTTTGCTCTTAGGCCGTTACATTTAATAAAACTTATGTCTCACTGATACCGGAAAGGTAAAGGGGGAGGGGGTTATAAAAGATAAATATAAAAATGAAAAAAAATCAAAAACCTTCTCAGATTTGTTAAAGAATGTTTTGAAAATCCTTATAATTTTCCGATTTTTTTTGTTGTCGCATCAAAATTTTATTTTAGTGGAAAAAATCTAGGTGGGACAATTTTTTTAATATATATTTGTATCGACCTTATTTTATTCCTTTCTTGTATTATCTATATAATGCTAAAAGAACTATTTAATAAAAATTCCGCGGAAAAAAAATTAAATTTCGTTTCGTTTCGTAAAATTTCGAATCAAATGGACCCGGATTTCGTTTCGTGTCGGAAGTTCAGGAGGAAAATTTGAATTTCGTTTCTTTTCGTTCCGATCCAACAGAAGCATTTCCAATTTCGTTTCGTTTCGTTTCGTCAGGAAAAAATGTGTTATCGCATACCCTTAGTAACTAGTGCTTTAACTCTGTTATTAGTTGAATTAAAACAACAAACTATTAGGGAGAGCTGTAGAAAAATATTCGCACTAGAACTCCACTGTAACACGTTTTGATTTTTAACCTCTGGAATAAGTCATTGTAGTTTGTCAATGAGTCGAACTAAAGACTATTAAATTACCTAAAACATACTTGGATTATAGAAAAGTTTGGATATTTTTTCTTCTGACTTCCAAAATAGAAAATTTTCTCCAAATCCTTCCAAAACTCAGTTTCTCCTACATAATCCGGTGCTTTGCAAACGAAATGAATATCCTATGGAAAATACCACGCGAATAAGGTTTATATAGCCATGCGAGTATTTGGAATATGAGTCATTTTCGGGACTTGAGTCAAAACGGTTTATATTTTTCAACATCAGATTAGGTATATGCCACCGAACCAAAGCACAGCACCCGGTGCGTTACCGCACGTATGCACAAGCAGCCGATGTCTTGATGCAGTGAAATAGTTATTTATTGCATATCGCGTAGCCTCTTGTTCTTCGAACACTCTTCTCCCAAAAAACGAAGATATCTCAGTGGTAACGTGATAGGCTCTCAATCGGAGGGTTTATGTTCGATCCTCGTACTAGATATCTTTTTTTTTCAAAACTCATATTTTCTAGGAGTGTGGTATGATATTACGCATTGCAGGAAAAATTCTGAATACTAGAAAATTCAAAGCGCCTCCTAATAAAAATTTTTTGTATTTAATATCTTCCATGCTAATAATCTATGGAACCTAATGCTGTGTATTGTTTATATTTATATTCATGACATTTCTATACTTGAATCCATCTGATTATTTGGGGGTATTTGAAAGAATTCAGGTCTGAACTTTAGATGAAGAAGGAAACATAAATGAAACATAAATGCATAAATTGAGAATCAATATGTACTCAACAGTTTTCTTTAATGATTGTTAGCAGAAACAAAATAGCTTTGATTTACCTTGGTAGTAATCAAACTTGCCACCGAGTTTCAATAGAGAGTAAACATAAGGCCGATACAAATATTTAAAATCCATTTTGTCCCCCCCCCCTCGGATTTTTTTGCCAAAAAATAATAATTTTAGGGGGCAACAAAATAAAATTCGGATAATTTAGGGGATTTTCAAAACATTCTTTATCAAATCCGTGGAATTTTTTGATTTTTTTCATTTTAATATTTATTTTTTATTGTCCCCTCCCCCCTCCTTGACCTATCGGAGACCAGTAGGACAAAATGTTAATTAAATATTTGTAACGGCCTAAGTCAAATTATATTCGATTGCTTCACAATGCACAAAGAAAAGATGCCTTAGTGAATAGAAAAGACATAATTATTCAATAAAATCAGAAGCTTGCGAGTTTATGGGGCAGCAGACGCTATATCCAATGAATTAGGACCGGGGATTTCCCTCTGCGCGTTATTAACGCGGAGCTATCAAAATGTTTCTCTTTTTCCGTAATACTCATGAACCAATTTCCCCAAATCTCATTTGCTCGGATTAACATTCACCCAGCTGAGCTAAAAATAGAACATTGCCGCACGCAATGCGATGTGTGTTGGTGATGCTTCCTTCGGCAATATTCATCCGACGGCAAGAGACTGAAGCGAATGCGCATGCGTCCCGCGTCTTCCCGCACACCAGCTGCGCTCCCATATGCTGATTGAACGCCACAAAGAATGATGCATGCATATGCGTACAAATGGTACAAATAGAACAGAAGCACGGCTTGCCGCTGATGCTACGATTGTTAAGCCGACCGATTCACAGTGGCGGAAACCCAGACAAAACCTAAAACAAATAGTTCTTTCTTGAAGCTGATATTATTTTAATTTTGTACATTTAGTCAAGGATAATTCCTCAATTTGTTAATTGTAGTTGGTAAATTTATTTTTTGGTGACCTGGTTCAAGTTGATGCTGTAAAGTATCTCCTAAACATATATGCATGGAAAAATTAAATTTGGCTAAATTTTTTATCGGGAAAGATTCGGAAAGAACTAATATCATGCATTGAAATATATATTTTGTCTATTTAACAGTGGTTAGTTTGGCGAATTGCGCCTTGCTGCACCAAGCGGAAAATTTACTGTTTCAAGGTTAGAATTGAGACGCTACTGTGGCTGCAGATCTTAAGTCATGGGCTTCCGTAAGTCTTTGGATAGCATAGCATATGTCGGATAACTATTTAAATTTCAAAATGAATTTAGCGATACAAAATTACTGTTGCTAAATTTCAAGCGCAATCGTAGGTTTAGTCGAGCATTTGTATGGGGGACCACCACTGCGCGAGGCACATTGCCATTCCTCCTTTAGGGTGCATTCGTACGGGAGAGCGTTGAACGTGTTGAACAAAGCACGATGCTTTTTGAAATTGCTACATGAGGATTATTTACGGGCTGTTATATAGGGTATTTGTGCTTTTCTTAGCGCTTGATAGCAAAAAGACATGAGAAAAGTTGTCTAAAGTTGTTGTCTAAAAGTTGTCTAAAAATGTCTAAAGTTTAGCAGAGAAGAGGATTTTTAATTAATGAACGGATATCCTATCGAAAAAAGTTTACTGTTCGTAATTTCCATAGGGCACCCGTAACCTGAGGGGTTCTTATTGATATTTCACATTATTATACACATATGTTTATTTAAGTTTGGATGTAATTATGTTTATTATACCAATACAATTTTGCATTGATTTCCTCGCATCATAGTGAATCTACTTTTATCTCCAATAAATAAACAGCGTATCCAAGCGGTTTCAATAGTTTATCTATTAGAGCATCATTACTGGGTGCGAGTGTTTTGATCACCCTCGCTGCTCTGTCATTTTAGTTTAGTCAATCTTTTTCGCACCTGTCGCTATTTTCGGTTATCATTTTGGTGGCTGCGTTCCATACCGGTGATCGTTTAATAGTTCATCAAATAGCAGCGCTGTTATCGCGCTACCAAATTTGATCACCTGTCAGCTGCGCAACTATTTTAGCAGCGCGTTTAGTAGCGACCGGTAAAGTGTAAAGTAATGATACTGCGCAGCAAAACGGCTTATACTCACCACGGCATCTTGTTCTAAGTTAATGTATTGAAACTGTGTATTTTAATAACATTTTTTTTAATAATAAAATTAATATTTTCTTTTCTCATTCCATTAATACTTCCAGTATAGGAAACAATACCCTAGCAGGATGAGTTCTGTTGCTTATAGGGGCAATGAATATGTGCCCAATTCGATGATTTATATTTGTACGTATCTTCTCACATGTTATGTGTATCGATGGTACAGTGGTGTAGTAACCGCTTCCCGTTCCAGAGGTCACGAGTTCGAATCCAGAGCTAGGCATTTTGCTTTTTTTGCACGTTAAAACAGTTTGGCCATAACTCCGAAACGCAAAGTTCGATCGATCTAATTTTAAATAGGAACCAATGGGACTGCATTCCGCGTCGAATGCAACTTGTCTCACAGACAACGTGTCTCACATTTTTGTACACATACACACACACACACACAAATACATACACACATACAGACATCACCTCAATTCGTCGAACCCCAATCGATTGGTATATAACACTATGGGTCTCCGAGCCTTCTATAAAAAGTTTGGTTTTGGAGCAGTTCTATAGCCTTTCCGTATACTTAGTATACGAGAAAGGCAAAAACTTAAAAATCATAAAAAGCATGATATGCCTCGCCCGTATTTTTTTTCTGGGCCCAAAATTCTTCACGCCGATTCACGCCGCCGCCGCCGCCGCCGAACATTGCTTACGGCGTGACGCCGCCGACGCCGCCGCCGCCGGTGTAAAAATGGCCTTACGCCGCCGCCGTTCTCAAATACTTCGGCGCACAGGTCTAATACCACAGAAGTTTTATGATATGTAAATATAGATTTTTACAACTTTACAATTTTTACAATTTTACATACAACAATTTGAGTCGAAGAAAATACTTTCATGATTTATTATTTCTGGCTGCAAAATGAAAAAAAAGCTTTAGTGGCTAAACAATAAGTATTGGATAAGAAATTCGTTTATTTATCAAATGTTAAAGTTCAAAACTTTATATTCCTATGCAGATCAGATCCGCTTACTTAAAATATCCGTTTTGCATTTCTCCAATCTCAATTAGATGAACCGAATCGATTAGCTTATGATAATTGACTCTTTTCTTATAAAGTCAACGAAGTGCAAAACCCGTGTTCTCGATGCATTACATTCTCTCTGGTGATAACAGGCTCCCATTGAGTAGATATAATAATACTTGTACCATCTATGTATACAAGTAGATAATTACCACTTGATGCGTCCGTGTCTCAACGCAAAAGTGAAGTGTCCAAGAGCTCGATAGCACTTCACTTGATGGGCACCTAGAGGCGACACACTGAATGGCAACCCAAGACGATAATCTGGATAGCACAGTCCCGTCTCTCGCATCGCTTGTCACCGGAACGAAGCTGGAATGATAAATTTGTGTCCTTTGTCCTGCCAGTCGTACTCAGCAACAGAGGAAAAACTCTAAAACTAAGTAAGACACGTTGATCCTCACATCAATCACCGGACATCGCAAAAAAGGTACCATCTTCTCGAGCATTGCACACAACAATCATTAGAAGAGAAATTTTCGTTTTTTCAACTCACCATAGTTTACTCCGGAACACTGAAGCGACGAGAAGCAATAGTAACCACTTTTCCACCCCTCAGAACTGAAACAAAATAACAGCCGTAATACCCGGCCCAGCTAGTGGAGCACGAGCTCGGCGAGCGCAGCAAAAACAAACCACCACCGCACTACTGACTGTGTTGCTTCCTCTTTGTTTCTTATTCTTCTTTCTTCAGCTTGGGCGCATTCAATTTCGCAGACAAAAAGCACTTTTTCACCGGTCCCACACGGTGCCCGTCCAGCTGTGGGAAAGATCAACCACCCACCACTTCACGGCTATGCTGTGGGAGCGGATTCGCCGTGTGCGCGGGCCCACACCTGGGTATCAAACCGCACTTCCCGCGAGGAAATGTAGGTGAAGCTTATGAAAAATGTTAAACCCTGGAACGAACGGACGGGATATCAAGGGTATGCGATATTGATTTAGATTAAATAGGGTCGAATAGAAATTTGATGATTGCAATAACTATGTAAAAATGTAATCGGCTGGTCAATAATTGATTGCAACACCCAACCAGCGGATGTCAGATTTTATTACAGTTCTGTATAAGAACCTTGCAAAACGGGTATACAATTTTAGGTCCATACATATTTGCAAAATTCTAATACAATCATTGCCTATATGAGCCTTCAAATTCTGTACCAATTCCAGTTAACATTTTAATTAAAAGCTAACGCTTTTCGTATTGTAATATCGCAGAATCTGTACGTGTCAAGAATTTATAAAGAATTGTATGGATTGTTCTTGGTGTATTTGGCGTTGATTATAGCAAGATTTTAGAAGCTACTTTCATGCTATAATATAAACCAATATTTTCAGGGTTTTAGATTGGCTTTTTGGAGACGAGCCAGCCCAAGGCTGAAAGTCTCCTTAATAAAGACAATAAAAAAAATATTGGCTGTTTTTCATTGTGATCCGCTAAATCTTAATACTCATTTTTAGGATGAGAGCGATCTAGATCTAGAAGCGAATTAATATTAGGTTAATCGATGTGTGTACCCGAATTTGAATCAGAAAATTAGACATAACAAAATAATTTAATATGATTCAAAATTCTGATTCCGGGTAAACTGGTTAAAACGCGATTTCAGTACTAATCAAGGACTATTAATGAAAATGTTGTATTTCTAAGCATCATGGGGAGAAGAAATATTTGGGAAGTCCCCTCTGTTCCTGTTCAAACGTTCAATAATCGAACTCCTTACAGTTGACTAACTTGGCTTTTAGTATATGCTTCGGGTCTGACTAGAAACCTTATGATGTATAACAAATTAAGCCTGGTTATAATGCAGCCGAGATGAAGTACGAGAAAGGAACAGGACTGCTGTCCAAATGGTGTTCCTCAATATCTATGCCGTAAGTTGATTTCGCCACCAAACTGAATCCCATATCGCATACCCTCTGCCGAAGGCGCCACCGCCCGCGCAGTCATTGAGAACCCTCGTTGGGGTACACGACTCTATATGCACACATTTCATCGTTTTCATAAATGACCACAAACCATGCGACACCACCACCCACCCACTGGGTCCGACGAGCGCGTCGGGACGACGACCCCACTCCGGCAGTTGCCGTTATCCGAGATGCACTTGCAATTATCCGTTTTTTCTGTATCACTGCAAAAACTAAACTAAATCGAATCACTCTCACTCAACTTGAAAAAATATTAATCCAGCTTGAAGCGACCGAACAGCGTACGCGTCGACGGCTGTGCTAATGCGAAGCGACCGGTGGTTGAAATGAAACTAAATCCTCGCCGAGGAAGCAACAGTGTTTGCGAGTCTGGTTGTTGGCGGGTTGTTTCCCGCTCTCCATTTTCGCCATCCAACAACGGTGTCGTCGTCTTCGTCCTCGTTAAAATCAATCGAAAGCTGCAACAAGTTAGCATCGTGCTCCCTTGCCTTACGGAATATTCCGAGCGTAATCGCACCGGAGAGGGGAAAATTTACGCACGTTTCCGAGTTTTTCCGAGCACAGTGCAGTGCGGTCAGAATCGACGGTAGATTTTCTCTCAGAGCTTTCACTGTGTTAGAGTTTTTAGAATGTCTGCCTTCTGTTCTGTCTTCACCTTATTAGATTCGAAAAAAGTAGAAGTTTGAATATAAGACACGACCGCCAATTGGACGTAGGATTACGTAAAGTGTAAGAGATTCTATTTTGAAATTCTGAATATTTAATTTAGTCGGTTCATTAGAAATGCGTCCAGCCCATCGTATATTTCCATCTAAAGGGGTGTAACACAGGGCTACCATTTTTGGGAGATCAGGACTACTAATACTACTACCTTTTTCAGTAAGAAGCGGAGTGCAAAGAGATGGAACAGCTTTTCCGTTCTCAAGAAACTCGCAAGTTCTATCAGAAACTCAACGCATCCCGCAAAGGCTTCATGCCGCGAGCCAAGATGTGTAGGGATAAGAATGGGAGCATCTTGACGGACGAACTTGTGGTTATAGAAAGGTGGAAGCAGCACAGCAGATTTTATGGGTCGTAGGTCGAAAGGATTTTACGAAAGTCGTAGGGTCATTCTTTGAAAATTTCAGTCTGATCGGTTGTTGCATAAGCTGGTGCATTTGATTTGAAGTTAATATGGGGGTTTCAGCCGAAATACATGGGATAATACACCTCTGTTACTATTTCGTCCAGGAAATTGGATGTAAGAGCCAGATTGAGCCCAGATTTGCTGGAAATGAAATTACCAATGATCAATTCCACATAAAATTCTTTTAAGATATTAGTTATCAAAGTTAAGAAAAGGTAAAAACGCGGTCTTTCTCTTCAAAATCTTGCTTCACTTCATACCAATTTTTGAAAGGTTTTTTCTGACACGATACCGAGGTTAATATATAGCATTGTAAAGATAATTAAAAGAGTTTTCATATCGTACACACGAAAATCGTGATAGCATGGAGGAAAAAATTTAAAAAATCGAAATACAAAGAAAACACTGACAATTTAAGGCATTTTTAACTTAAAAAGTCAGCCACTTTTTTTCTCCGCATTTCCCCGCGGAGATATTCAGTTGGGGATCATATTTGGGGTTTTTTTTCAGATTCCCACGGAAAATCTTGCGCAAACTTGCGCCATTTTGAGAAAATGCTATTTAAAAAAAGCACGTTTGCTCTAAAATTTGTATTTTTTTCCGTGGTGTGCATCATAGCAACACTAATTTCAATATTCTACTATAATAAAGGCTCTTCCCTATTTGTTCTTGATATTTTGTGAATAAACATTCGATGTTGTTTGGAAATTTATATCATTTTTGATTAAAGAGCCAAAATATTAAGCCCTTTTCAAAAGTTAATCGCGAAATGACTGGAATTGTTACTTAACAACATTTCCCTGTTATGACAACATTAAAAACATCTTATAAGCTCGAAAAAAGAAAGAAAATATTTTTGTCCGCCAGTTGGTATGGGGAGGCCCCATTGTGCGCAGGCACCTTTGAAATCAGCCAAAAACTAATTTAAAGTTTATTTAATCATAGTAAAGTCAGACTTTAACTATTTTTGGAAAAGATGTTTAATTTTGATACACATAGTTAAGTTTGCCATTTTAGGGTGTTTTATGAGATGTTGCGAAATTTTTTTTTTGTTGACTGGAATCCTGAACAGACTTATATTCCGAATACTCAATACATGGAGATTAACTTGGATATTCCGTTATTATTGCATTAGTTAACGATTTTTCTCGGCAGGCGTACAAGGACATAAGAATTATCCAACAGAGATAACGTTGAAATTTTGCATTTTAGTGCATTTTAGGTGATGTTTGAGATTTGAATCAAAGTGTTCAGAATTTGAGACAATTTTTACTATACGTGTTCGGCACTTGAGACAAGGTTTGGCAGAATGGAATCATTCAGTATTGATAGTTACGATCAACAAAATATTATTACCAAGCGCTTATATGAAAGTTCTATCTGTGCACCACACGATGGAAACAATTGATCTTTTAAAATATTTTCATGTAGGTGGCATAAAGATGAAGTGATAAATGTGCACAAGTGTTCGTAATATGAATCCAAACGGTGAGGAAAGTGGGGAGACTGGATCCCGCCCTGTTTGTCCGCGAAGTAGTTTTGTTCTAGCGTATTTTTATAATAGATCGTCTACAGCACATTTGTTAATCTCCATGCTCTAAATATGAGCATTAAAATAAACGTTTTTTTACAAAATATTACCGACTGTGTCCTTTCAAGAGGCTCCGGGTTTATTTTAAGAAAAGCACGGATGCCTCCTTTCAAGAGACTTGGAAGCTTTCTTTCAAGAGACTTGGAAGCTTTCTTTCAAGAGGCTTGGAAGCTTCCTTTCAAAAAGCTTGAAAGCTTACCTTCAAAAAGCTTGTAGGCTTACTTTCAAGAGGCTCGGAAGCCTCCTTTCAAGAGGCTCGGAAGCCTCCTTTCAAGAGAGCTCAGAGCCTCTTTCAAGAGAGCTCAGAAGCCTCTTTTCAAGAGGCTCAGAAGCCTCCTTTCAAAAGGCTCAAAAGCCTCCTTTCAAGAGGCGCAGAAGCCTGCTTTCAAGAAGGCTCAGAAGCCTCCTTTCAAGAGGCTCAGAGCCTCCTTTCAAGAGAGCTCGGAAGCCTCCTTTCAAAGAGCTCAAGCCTCCTTTCAAGAGAGGCTCAAGCCTCCTTTCAAGAGGCTCAGAAGCCTCCTTTCAAGAGCTCAAGCCTCCTTTCAAGAGGCTCAGAAGCCTCCTTTCAAGAGAGCTCAGAAGCCTCCTTTCAAGAGGCTCAGAAGCCTCTTTTCAAGAGGCTCAGGCCTCCTTTCAAGAGACTCAGGAAGCCTCCTTTCAAGACTCAGGAAGCCTCCTTTCAAGAGACTCAGAGCCTCCTTCAAGAGGCTCCAGAGTCTCTTTCAAAGAGGCTCAGAAGCCTCCTTTCAAGAGGCTCAGAGCCTCCTTTCAAGAGGCCAGGAAGTCTCTTTTTCAAGAGGCTCAGGCCTCCTTTCAAGAGGCTCAGAGCCTCCTTTCAAGAGGCTCCAAGCCTCCTTTCCAAGAGGCTCAGAAGCCTCCTTTCAAGAGGCTCAGGAAGCCTCCTTTCAAGAGGCTCAGAGCCTCCTTTCAAGAGGCTCAAGCCTCCTTTCAAGAGAGCTCCAGGAAGCCTCCCTTTCAAGAGGCTCAGAAGCCTCCTTTCAAGAGGCTCAGGAAGCCTCCTTTCAAGAGGCTCAGAAGCCTCCTTTCAAGAGAGCTCAGGAAGCCTCCTTTCAAGAGGCTCAGAAGCCTCCTTTCAAGAGGCTCAGGCCTCCTTTCAAGAGGCTCAGGAAGCCTCCTTTCAAGAGAGCTCAGAAGCCTCCTTTCAAGAGGCTCAGAAGCCTCCTTTCAAGAGGCTCAGAAGCCTCCTTTCAAGAAGAGCTCAGGAAGCCTCCTTTCAAGAGGCTCAGAAGCCTCCTTTCAAGAGGCTCAGCCTCCTTTCAAGAGGCTCAAGCCTCCTTTCAAGAGGCTCAAGCCTCCTTTCAAGAGGCTCAGAAGCCTCCTTTCAAGAGGCTCAGGAAGCCTCCTTTCAAGAGAGCTCAGAAGCCTCCTTTCCAAGAGAGCTCAAGCCTCCTTTCAAGAGGCTCAGAGCCTTCTTCCAAGGAAGCTCAGAAGCCCCTCCTTCCAAGAGGCTCAGAAGCCTCCTTTCAAGAGGCTCAGAGCCTCCTTTCAAGAGGCTCAGAAGCCTCCTTTCAAGAGAGCTCAAGCCTCCTTTCCAAGAGGCTCAGAAGACTCCTTTCAAGAGGCTCAGAAGACTCCTTTCAAGAGGCTCCAGAGCCTCCTCTCAAGAGCTCAGAGCCCCCCTTTCAAGAGGCTCGAAGCCCCCCTTTCAAGAGGCTCCAGAGCCTCCTTTCAAGAGATTCAGGAAGCCTCCTTTCAAGAGGCTCAGGCCTCCTTTCAAGAGGCTCAGGAAGTCTCTTTTCAAGAGGCTCAGAGCCTTCTTTCAAGAGGCTCAGAAGCCTCCTTTCCAAGAGGCCAGGAAGCCTCCTTCCAAGAGGCTCGAAGCCTCCTTCCAAGAGGCTCAGGAAGCCTCCTTCCAAGAGGCTCAAGCCTCCTTCCAAGAGGCTCAGAAGCCTCCTTCCAAGAGGCTCGGAAGCCTCCTTCCAAGAGGCTCAGGCCTCCTTCCAAGAGGCTCAGAAGCCTCCTTCCAAGAGGCTCGGAAGCCTCCTTCCAAGAGGCTCAGGCCTCCTTCCAAGAGGCCTCAGAGCCTCCTCCAAGAGGCTCAAGCCTCCTTCAAGAGGCTCAGAAGCCTCCTTCCAAGAGGCTCAGAGCCTCCTTCCAGAGGCTCAGAGCCTCCTTTCAAGAGGCTCAGAAGCCTCCTTCAAGAGGCTCAGGCCTCCTTCCAAGAGCTCAGAAGCCTCCTTTCAAGAGGCTCAGGAAGCCTCCTTTCAAGAGGCCCAAGCCTGCTTCAAGAGGCCCAGCCTCTCCAAGAGGCTCGAAGCCTCCTCCAAGAGAGCTCAGGAAGCCTCCTTCCAAGAGGGCTCAGGCCTCCTTCCAAGAGGCTCGGAAGCCTCCTTCCAAGAGGCTCAGAAGCCTCCTTCCAAGAGGCTCAGAGCCTCCTTCCAAGAGGCTCAGGAAGCCTCCTTCCAAGAGGCTCGGAAGCCTCCTTCCAAGAGGCTCAGAGCCTCCTTCCAAAGAGGGCTCAGGCCTCCTTCCAAGAGGCTCAGAGCCTCCTTCCAAGAGGCTCAGAAGCCTCCTTCCCAAGAGGCTCAGAAGCCTCCTTCCCAAGAGGCTCAGGCCTCCTTCCAAGAAGGCTCAGGAAGCCTCCTTCCAAGAGGCTCAGAGCCTCCTTCCAAGAGGCTCAGGAAGCCTCCTTCCAAGAGGCTCAGGAAGCCTCCTTCCAAGAGGCTCAAGCCTCCTTCCAAGAGGCTCAGAGCCTCCTTCCAAGAGGCTCAGGAAGCCTCCTTCCAAGAGGCTCAGGAAGCCTCCCCTTCCAAGAGGCTCAGCCTCCTTCCAAGAGGCTCAGAAGCCTCCTTCCAAGAGGCTCAGAAGCCTCCTTCCAAGAGGCTCAGGAAGCCTCCTTCCAAGAGGCTCAGAAGCCTCCTTCCAAGAGGCTCAGGAAGCCTCCTTCAAGAGGCTCAGAAGCCTCCTTCCAAGAGGCTCAGAAGCCTCCTTCAAGAGGCTCAGAAGCCTCCTTCCAAGAGGCTCAAGCCTCCTTCAAGAGCTCAGAGCCTCCTTCCAAGAGGCTCGGAAGCCTCCTTCCAAGAGGCTCAGAAGCCTCCTTCCAAGAGGCTCAAGCCTCCTTCCAAGAGGCTCAGCCTCCTTCCAAGAGGCTCAGCCTCCTTCCAAGAGGCTCGGAAGCCTCCTTCAAGAGGCTCAGGAAGCCTCCTTCCAAGAGGCTCAAGCCTCCCTTCCAAGAGGCTCAAGCCTCCTTCCAAGAGGCTCGGAAGCCTCCTTCCAAGAGGCTCGGAAGCCTCCTTCCAAGAGGCTCGGAAGCCTCCTTCCAAGAGGCTCGGAAGCCTCCTTCCAAGATGATACCCTGCAGTATCACACACCGCCGCCAATTCTGATACACATAGTTGGGTAGAGAGAAAAGGGTGTGAAATGTTGCCAAAGCAGATTCGATAGATACGGGGAATTGACTGATATCCCATCATTATTAGTTGGTTATGGAACAACTTCTCGCAAGGTCAGCTGTTGTAGAATTGGCAATACGTCCAGGTACTTAATGGAATAGTGTGGCTTCAAGTTCCACTGGCAGTTGAATCGTTTTTCGCAATATCGCATAAAAACACCCTAAAATGGCAAATTAACTATGTGTATCAAAATTAAACATCTTTTCCAAAAAAAGTAGAATTTTATGTAGAACTGTTCATTGGCATGTTAACTTCATTTCCTGCACATCTGGGCTCAATCGGGCGATTCCACTCAATTTCCTGGACGAAATAGTAACATATATTTCGGCTAAAAGCCCCATAAAAACTTCAAATCAAATGCGCCAGCTTTTGCAACAACCGATCAGGCTAAAATTTTCAGAACATCATTTTTATACCTTAATGCACGATCCTGGGGGGTGCCCAATGAATTCAACATTTTTTTTCTCCCTGTAGTAGGCTGGGCCAGTCTACTGCTTAATCCAAGTCCAGTAGGGTGTCCCAAAAAAATCGATGTTCGAAAAGTCATGGTGCTCAACCCTGAAATGAAAGATATACCTGTCTGGTTAATTTTTGTAGAACAAACCGAATTTCTAAAAAATCGTTTAGAGGTCGCGCCAGATCGATTTTTAAAAAATGAGCTTTTTTTAGGTAAAAAATCAAATATTGGGTCCTTCCACAATTTTTTTTCAGGGTCACCCATTCGTTTTATATTTTTTTATTTTTCTGTGGATCTTTGCCCATATTCTCCATGAATTAGTTTTTGGTATTGTGCGTTTTTCCAGTCTGCAGAACTTTTTAAATATCGAAAAATACACATTGTTTTGACGAACTTTCGCAGTTACTTCATCCGAACACAAAAAATATTTTTTTCTCGTTCGGAAAAACTTAGATACTACAAAGAGCTATTTATAACAAGTATTTTCATAAAAAAATATCCAAGAAATGTTGTTCTGGGGCTGAGATATTGCAGTTTTAGTAAATAGTCAAAAAGTGTACAAATTCGATACTTTTTCTTTACATGTTATAATTTCATCAAGATTGCACCAATATTTTTATTTAAATTAAAAAAAAAAATCAAAAGCAAATAAATGGGAATATTTTCTAGGTAACATAGCTTTTCTTTCCGATGGAGTTGGTTACCTGAATTACAGGATTGTGTCGGAGTATATGGATGGAGCCAGTTATAAAATGATATCACACCCAACAGTTGATATGTAGCAATATACAAGTAATCAGGTTTACTATGATCTCTTTACCGACCGAACACGGTTTTCCGGATAAATTGACACGGTTGATCAAAGCGACGATGGACCGGGTGATGTGCGTAGTCGAGTTTCAGGGGCATTCTCGAGTCCCTTCGAAACCCGCAGAGGGTTGCGGCAAGGTGATGGTCTTTCGTGTTTGCTATTCAACATCGCTTTGGAAGGGGTAATACGAAGGGCAGGGATTAACACGAGTGGTACAATTTTCAATAAGTCCGTCCAGCTATTTGGTTTCGCCGACGACATAGATAGTATGGCACGTAACTTTGAGAAGATGGAGGAAGCCTACATCAGACTGAAGAGGGAAGCTAAGCGGATCGGACTAGTCATCAACACGTCGAAGACGAAGTACATGATAGGAAGAGGTTCAATAGAAGACAATGTAAGCCACCCACCGCGAGTTTGCATCGGTGGTGACGAAATCGAGGTGGTAGAAGAATTTGTGTACTTGGGCTCACTGGTGACTGCCGAAAATGACACCAGCAGAGAAATTCGGAGACGCATAGTGGCTGGAAATCGTACGTACTTTGGACTCCGCAAGACGCTCCGATCGAATAGAGTTCGCCGCCGTACCAAACTGACAATCTACAAAACGCTAATTAGACCGGTAGTCCTCTACGGACACGAGACCTGGACGATGCTCGTGGAGGACCAACGCGCACTTGGAGTTTTCGAAAGGAAAGTGCTGCGTACCATCTATGGTGGGGTGCAGATGGCGGACGGTACGTGGAGGAGGCGAATGAACCACGAATTGCATCAGCTGTTGGGAGAACCATCCATCGTTCACACCGCGAAAATCGGACGACTGCGATGGGCCGGGCACGTAGCCAGAATGTCGGACAGTAATCCGGTGAAAATGGTTCTCGACAACGATCCGACGGGCACAAGAAGGCGAGGTGCGCAGCGGGCAAGGTGGATCGATCTGGTGGAAGATGACTTGCGGACCCTCCGTAGACTGCGTGGTTGGCGACGTGTAGCCATGGACCGAGCCGAATGGAGAAGACTCTTATATACCGCACAGGCCACTTCGGCCTTAGTCTGATTAAATAATAATAATAATGATCTCTTTATTAGTTTTGATTCAATCATAGGATGCTTTTCACGGCATACAAAAAACAAGGCAGGCTCAGCACGTATGTAAACATTTAGTTTGAACGTAAACATGTGTCGTCACTACTATCCCTAGCAGCACAATCCAGACCGATTTGGTTGCAGCTACTCAAATGTGACTAAACTTGGTTGCATATGGGTCACAGACATTATATTGCGACATGTGTGCTGCTGGGGATCTTCGCACAAGCTGAACTGAGACGATGCTCTACGGTCTCAGCATGCTTACATTTGTACTCTAACATGTGGCGTTAAAATATGCGTCACTCTTGATGTGTCATTTTTCCGTTTTAACTTTACGTTTATTCCGTTTTTTCCAATATCTCAACTGAACTCATGGAAAAGCAGTCGAACTGATACGACGAAACAAATTGTTTGACTGTCATATGACATATCAAAAGCATCACGGTATACCGACAACAAGGTAGGCTCGTAAGAAAAGTGACACGTCAAGAGTGACGCATATTTTAACGCCACATGTTAGAGTACAAAAGTAAGCATGCTGAGACCGTAGAGCATCGTCTCAGTTCAGCTTGTGCGAAGATCCCCAGCAGCACACATGTCGCAATATAATGTCTGACCCATATGCAACCAAGTTTAGTCACATTTGAGTAGCTGCAACCAAATCGGTCTGGATTGTGCTGCTAGGGGATAGTAGTGACGACACATGTTTACGTTTAAACTGAATGTTTACATACGTGCTGAGCCTGCCTTTGTTTTTTGTATGCCGTGAAGAGCATACTATGATTAAATCATAACTAATAAAGAGATCATAGTAAACCTGATTACTTGTATATTGCTACATATCAACTGTTGGGTGTGATATCATTTTATAACTGGCTCCATCCATATACTCCGACACAATCCTGTAATTCAGGTAACCAACTCCATCGGAAAGAAAAGCTATGTTACCTAGAAAATATTCCCATTTATTTGCTTTTGATTTTTTTTAATTTAAATAAAAATATTGGTGCAATCTTGATGAAATTATAACATGTAAAGAAAAAGTATCGAATTTGTACACTTTTTGACTATTTACTAAAACTGCAATATCTCAGCCCCAGAACAACATTTCTTGGATATTTTTTTTATGAAAATACTCGTTATAAATAGCTATTTGTAGTATCTAAGTTTTTCCGAACGAGAAAAAAATATTTTTTGTGTTCGGATGAAGTAACTGCGAAAGTTCGTCAAAAAAATGTGTATTTTTGATATTTAAAAAGTTCTGCAGACTGGAAAATGCACAATACCAAAAACTAATTCATGGAGAATATGGGCAAAGATCCACAGAAAATAAAAAAATATAAAACGAATGGGTGACCCTGAAAAAATTGTGAAAGGACCCAATATTTGATTTTTACCTAAAAATAGCTCATTTTTCAAAAAATCGATTTGGCGCGACCTCTAAACGATTTTTAGAAATTCTGGTTTGTTCTACAAAATTATCCAGACAGGTATATCTTTCATTTCAGGGTTGAGCACCATGACTTTTCGAACATCGATTTTTGGGACACCCTAATGTCCAGGCGCGGCAAATGCTGGGTAAAGCGTACCATTGGTACTTCGCGTACCTGAAGGAATAAAATAGACCCCATCTCGCGGTCCTTAGCCTCTTACCCAGCAACTCCTATCCCTACCTCCGCGGTGCTGGCCGGGATACGAGCAACCTTAGGGAAGATCAGGTAACCAACCCCAGTGGGAACTATGGTCGTATGCTGACAGGGAAGGGGATTTGCTCCTCTCCGGAGGTGCAAATCTTATTGAGCGTCTGTTCTCCATATCAGGATCGGCTCACAACAGCGTCTGTTCTCCATGTTAGGGCGGCTGATCATCGTCCGAGTGCCAGCGAGGGACTCTAAGTGAAACTATGCACCATGGTCCACCGGAAATAAGGAGGAAATGGTCCTCCGGAAATTTAGGGGTTTGGTGTCAGGCCCCTGCAAGCCAGCCTTTAAAAATCATAAGCAACGAACAATCAACAAGATAGTACGGACCGGAACCATCGGCGAAGACCACTGCGACGAAAAGGGACTAGCGATTGGAAACTCGGTTCGTGGAACTGCAAATCTCTCAACTTCATCAGGGAGCACACGCATACTCGCCGATGTGCTCAAGGACCGTGGATTCGGCATCGTAGCGCTGCAAGAGGTTTGTTGGAAGGGATCAATGGTGCGAACGTTTAGAAGTAATCATACCATCTACCAGAGCTGCCGCAATACACACGAGCTGGGAACAGCTTTCATAGTGATGGGCGATATGCAAAGGCGCGTGGTCGGGTGGTGGCCGATCAATGAAAGAATGTGCAGGTTGAGGATCAAGGCCGGTTCTTCAACTTAAGCATAATCAACGTCCATAGCCCACACTCCGGAAGCACTGATGATGATAAGGACGCATTCTACGCGCAGCTGGAACGTGAGTACGACAGCTGCCCAAGCCACGACTTCAAAATCATCATAGGAGATTTGAACGCTCAGGTTGGCCAAGAGGAGGAGTTTAGACCGACTATTGGAAAGTTCAGCGCTCACCGGCTGACGAACGAAAACGGCCTACGACTAATTGATTTCGCCGCCTCCAAGAATATGGCCATTCGCAGCACCTACTTCCAACACAGCCTCCCGTATCGGTACACCTGGAGATCACCACTGCAGACAGAATCACAAATCGACCACGTTCTGATTGATGGACGGCACTTCTCCGACATTATCGACGTCAGGACATATCGTGGCGCTAACATCGACTCGGACCACTATCTGGTGATGGTTAAACTGCGCCCAAAACTATCCGTCATCAACAATGTTCGGTACCGACGACCGCCGCGGTACGACCTAGAGCGACTGAAGCAACCTGATGTCGCCACTGCATACGCGCAGCATCTCGAGGCAGCGTTGCCGGAAGAGGGTGAGCTCGATGGGGCCCTTCTTGAGGACCGCTGGAGTACAGTTAAAGCAGCCATTAACGACGCAGCGGAGAACAACGTCGGGTATATGGGTCGAAGTCGACGGAACGATTGGTTCGACGAAGAGTGCAGACAGATTCTGGAGGAGAAGGATGCAGCGCGGGCGGTCGCGCTGCAGCAAGGTACCCGGCAGAACGTGGAACGTTATAGACGGAAGCGGAGACAGCAGACCCGCCTTTTCAGGAGAAGAAACGCCGCCTGGAAGAAGCGGAGTGCGAGGAGATGGAACAGCTGTGCCGTTCTCAAGATACACGCAAGTTCTATCAGAAGCTCAACGCATCCCGCAAAGGCTTCGTGCCGCGAGCCGAAATGTGCCGGGATAAGGATGGGAGCATCTTGACGAACGAACGTGTGGTGATCGAAAGGTGGAAGCAGCACTACGAGGAACATCTGAATGGCGCTGAGAGTACAGGCAGTGAAAGTCAAGGCAGCGGAGGAGATGACTACGTCAGTTCAGCGGACGATGGAAGCCAACCAGCCCCCACCTTGAGGGAAGTTAAGGATGCCATTCAACAGCTAAAGACCAATAAAGCAGCTGGTAAGGATGGTATCGGAGCTGAGCTCATCAAGATGGGCCCGGAAAAGCTGGCCACTTGCCTGCACAAACTGATAGTCAGAATCTGGGAAACCGAACAGCTACCGGAGGAGTGGAAGGAAGGGTTATATGCCCCATCTACAAGAAAGGCGACAAACTGGAGTGTGAGAACTTTCGAGCGATCACCATCCTTAATGCCGCCTACAAAGTGATATCCCAGATCATCTTCCGTCGTCTGTCACCATTAGTGAACGAGTTCGTGGGAAGTTATCAAGCCGGCTTCGTTGACGGCCGCTCGACAACGGACCAGATCTTTACTGTACGGCAAATCCTTCAAAATGCCGTGAATACCAGGTCCCAACGCACCATCTGTTCGTTGATTTCAAGGCGTCATACGACAGTATAGACCGCGTAGAGCTATGGAAAATTTTGGACGAGAACAGCTTCCTGGGAAGCTTACCAGACTGATCAAAGCAACGGTGGATGGTGTGCAAAACTGTGTGGAGATTTCGGGCGAACACTCCAGTTCGTTCGAATCGCGCCGGGGACTAAGACAAGGTGATGGACTTTCGTGACTGTTGTTCAACATTGCGCTAGAAGGTGTCATGCGGAGAGCCGGGGGTAACAGCCGGGTGCGATTTTCCACAGATCCAGCCAATTTATTTGCTTCGCGGATGACATAGACATTGTCGGCCGAACATTTACAAAGGTGGCAGAACTGTACACCCGCCTGAAACGTGAAGCAACAAAAGTTGGACTGGTGGTGAATGCGTCAAAGACAAAGTACATGCTTGTGGGCGGAACCGAGCGCGACAGGGCCCGCCTGGGAAGCAGTGTTACGATAGACGGGGATACCTTCGAGGTGGTCGAGGAATTCGTCTACCTCGGATCCTTGCTAACGGCTGACAACAACGTTAGTCGTGAAATACGAAGAGCGCATCATCTGTGGAAGTCGGGCCTACTACGGGCTCCAGAAGAAACTGCGGTCGAAAAGATTCGCCACCGCACCAAATGTGTCATGTACAAGACGTTAATAAGACCGGTAGTCCTCTACGGACATGAAACATGGACAATGCTCGAGGAGGACTTGCAAGCACTCGGAGTATTCGAGAGACGGGTGCTTAGGACCATCTTTGGCGGTGTGCAAGAAGACGGTGTGTGGCGGCGAAGAATGAACCATGAGCTCGCCCAACTCTACGGCGAACCCAGTATCCAGAAAGTAGCTAAAGCCGGAAGGGTACGATGGGCAGGACATGTTGCAAGAATGCCGGACAGCAACCCTGCAAAGATGGTGTTCGCTTCCGATCCGGCAGGTACGAGACGGCGTGGAGCGCAGCGAGCGAGATGGGCAGACCAGGTGCAGAACGACTTGGCGAGTGTGGGGCGTATCCGAGGATGGAGAGATGCGGCCTCGAACCGTGCATTGTGGCGTCAAATTGTTGATTCAGTGTTATCTGTTTAGATGTTAACTAAATAAATAATAATAATAATGTCCAGGCGAGTTGTTGGTTCTTGCTGGAAATTCCGGAGGAGTAATTGGAACAATTTCCGAGATAATGGAATTAACGATGGTGTCCAAAGGAATTCCTGAAATAATTTTCGAAAGAGTTCTGACAGTATTCTGGAAATGTTTTGGAAAAATCCAGGAGGTACTTTCTGAAGAATTATTTAGGATATTTACGGAAAAAATGTCAGACGTTAATTCCCAACATCCGAAGACTTTTGGTCAGTGGTAAAACCCGGTTTTGACAAAAGGTCACAATTATACTTTGTTCGCACTAGGGACTTGTATCATGTTTTTCGGCTATCTTGATGAGCTTTATTTTGACGATAATTTGAATAACATGTTATTCAGGTCGTAGTGCGAACATAGTAAACTCAACAATCTTTTTACTGCAGTTTTCAAACGTCACTTCGTTTTACGGCCGTTTTACGGTTTTACGGCACGTGGCGTAAAAAGAATTTGAAACATTATTGACATCCAAAAACAAACCAGTAAGAAGACACTCTTATGGCGAATTCGTTTTTAAACCTGGGTCAGTGCCAACCCGAACCCTGAATAAAAAAACGTTTTCAGTTCCATCTGTCATTGGCATTGCGTGGCATCGTGTTTGTTTTGATTCGAAACATATGATCGACACCATTCCGGACTTTACCAGTGCACTGGCAATTTGTGGGCCACAACGAATCAGATCATGATAAAAATGATCAAAAACGCGCTCTGATCTTCGCGAATTACGAAATTTACTTTTGGATGGATATATCTACCCCAGATTCTCTATTCCTTTTCGCTAGTTCAGGAATTGCTCCGCAAGTTCTTGCAGGCATTTATTCGGAATTTCTTGCCGGAATTCCTTTGGATGTTTCTTCAGGTATTCCTTCGGAAATTTCTTCAGGAATCTATTCAGAAGTTCCTCTTCTTCCTGAAGTTACGTTCGAAGCTAGGGAGTTCGTTAGGAAAGTTCCTCCAGAATTTCCTCCAGGTATTCCTCCGGTGGTTCCTCCAGGAATTCCTCCGGAAGTTCCTCCAAGAATTCGTCCGAAAGTTCCTCCAGAAATTCCTCCGGAAGTTCCTCCAGGAATTCCTCCGGAAGTTCCTCCAGGAATTCCTCCGGAAGTTCCTCCAGAAATTCCTCCGGAAGTTCCTCCAGGAAATCTTCCGGAAGTTCCTCCAGAGATTCCTCCAGGAATTCCTCTAGAACTTCCTTCAGGAATTTCTCAGGAAGTTCCTCCAGGAATTCCTCCGGAAGTTCATCCAGGAATCCCACCAGCTGTTCCTCCAGGTATTCCTCCGGAAGTTCCTCCAGAAACTCCTACGGAAGTTCCTCCAGAAATTCCTCCGGAAGCTCCTCCAGAAATCCATCCGGAAGTTCCACCATAAATTCCTCCGGTAGTTCCTCCAGGAATTCCTCCGGAAGTTCTCCCAGGAATTCCTCCGGAAGGTCCTCCAGGAATTGCTCTAGCTATTCCTCCAAGAATTCCTCCGGAAGTTCCTCCAGAAATTCATTCCGAAAGTTCCTCTAGAAGTTCCTCCGAAAGTTCCTCCAGGAATACCTCCAGAGGTCCCTCCAAAAATTCCTTCGGAAGTCCCTCCCAAAATTTCTTAGGCAGTCCCTCCAGAAATACCTCCGGAGAAAATCGTGGAGGAGCTTCCGGAGCAATTCCTGGAAGAGCTTCCGGAAGAACATCCGGAAAAATTATTGGAGGAACATCCGAAGGAATTCCTGATGGAATTTGGGGAAAAAAATCCGGAGAAATTTCTGAAAGAACTTCCGAAGAAATTTCTGGAAGGACTTTCGGAGGTACTTCTTAAGGATGTTCCGGAGGAACTCCTGGAGGAACTTTTGAAGGAATTCCTGGAGGAACTTTTGGAGGAATTCCTGGAAGAACTCCCGGAGGAATTCCCGAAGGAACATCCGAATAAATTTCTGGAGGGACTTCCGGAAGAACTTCTGGAGAAAGTTCCGGAGGAATTCCTGGAGGAACTTCTGAAGGCATTCCTGCAGGAATTCCAGGGGGAAAATTCTGAAGGAACTTTCGGATGTATTTCTGGAGGAATAGCTGGTGGAATTCCTGGATTAACATCCGGAGAATTCCTGGATGAACTTCGGGGGAAATTCCTGGAGGAACTTCCGTAAGAAATTCTGGAGAAACTTCCGAATGAAATTCTGGAGGACTTCCAGAGGAATTCCTGGAGAAACTTCCAGAGAAATTCTTGGAAGAAATTTCGTAGGAACTCTTGGAGGAATTTCCAGATGAACTTTTGGCAAAATAAAATGAAGGAATGCCTGAAATATTGCTCTAGTGCATCCTGGGAAGAATCCGCAATGGAATGCATACAAGACTTCAAGGAGGAATACCTGAACGAATTATAAGAATTCTTTGAAGAATTTCCGTATGATTTTTTGAAGAACTACTTAAATAAATAATTAATGGGGGAATTTTAGAACAAATTGCAATATAATATTTCCGTTTAAAACAAATTATCCTGGGATTACTGAAAAAAGTCCTAAGAGAATTTAAATATAATGCAAATGTTGACAAATATCATACGGTATAAAAAATTTCCGTAAAACGGCTTTCGACGCGCATTCTTTATTACATGCACAAACAGTTTCGTTTTTACTCTGGTTTGTATTTCCCTTCGGCTTGTTTATTTCACCCATATGGTTTTGACAGTTGAAGTGCAGTTGTATTGGTGAACCTGGTGCGAAACCGTGAAACAACACAGTGCGAACCCGACAGCTTTGGGGTTGGAACTAGTGCGAACCTAGTTCGAGCGAATAAAAAAACACTTTGACAGCACTTAGGTTGGAACTGGTTCCAACCTAGGTTGGAACTTTTTAAAAACGAATTCGACATTTAGAAACCCAAAGTACACTCAGAAATATATTTATACTAAATAGTTTAAAAGTCATTCTAAACGACTATTCGCCTGGTTGACCCCAAGCTCGTATTCAAACCTACAATACTGTCATAGTATAAATTTAAGAAAAACGTTCTTTAGTATAAATACGCTTTATTAATGTTTAGTTTACTTTCGATTTGTCTATAGTTTCTAGGTTATGTTCGTTTTTCTTTATTTTTTCTTATTGGAAAAGTTAAAATGCAAGGATAGTTTGTACACAGAGAAAGTAATTATTATTTTATTAAAATCATGCAATAAAATACACAAATGTTCGCACAAATGAGACTTGTAAATGAGAGAATTGCTCGGGAAGCCCACCGGAGCTAAGAAGTCGGAACCTATTCGATTAACTGGGGGTGGATGGGTACCGCTGGTCTTGATCCTGTGCTGAGCTGTCCTCCAACAGAACTTCGAGTAGCAGCGATTGATGACTATTGTAGACCTCGGCCAAAGCATCCGGCTCGTAATCAATTGTCGCTCGTTATCTTTGTCATCGATCATGCGCTTCTCTAGGGTATAATAATCGAATCCAGTTGTACGATCCTTTTCGGATAATCGACCGAAACCGCTAATAAATTCCGGAAGGAGAAATTGCACTGTTGCATGGATATTAAAATATGTGCCATTCGCGATAGCGGCCGTGTCCATAAACAGAAGTGCCTGTTTGCCCAGAAAAACTATCATGGATCGAGCTTTGGATGCGGTGTGGGTCCGTTTATCTAGGAGAAAGAGCTCGGTGATCAGCTACCTGGTGCTAGCCGGGAGGATATAGATTTTGATTTTGCGCCTGAATCTGAAAATATTTTTCAATTTAGTTTGTTTGTAGTGCATTTGGATCAAACTATCGATGATAGTCTAGGAGTGAACTTTGAATAATACTACTTACAATTCCACCGGCACCGCTGTCTCGAAGCCTTCCAAGCGTACTCAAATTTTGCCGCTGCGCAATTTCTCCCCCTGTTGGGACGATGTCGGAGATTGCAGCTCCTGGAGCTGGAGTGGCTGGCAGTGCCATTATCTTCTAGTTAAGATGCTTTTCTCCCAATGGTAATGGCCGCAAACCTACACCTTTCTCACAAAAATCTGTAATTTCTTCGCAACAACGCTACGACCATTGACGAATACAATGCTACGACTCAACTGGGTGAATCAAGTAAATGGAAGAGAATATGAAATTTCGCAGAAGACAAAATTTTTTCTAAAATACTGCTGCGTTAATCTGACTTAGTATAAAAAATAATGTGCGAAAGTATACTTTTTAAACTATGCAATGTATAAACGTCAAATATGACTAAAAAGTTTAATTTCAAATCCATTACGGATTTATTTCATTTCTGAGTGTAGATGCTTTGTATACCGTCAGGTCGCCATTCACCGTGGGTGCACCATTCACCGTGGGGTTCAAAGTAATTTTCATTATGTTTACAAAATATTGAAAAATACTTTATTTCCTCATCAGCACCATTAAAGAAGTTCGAAAGAATCTTCTCCGAGTAATTACTGTGAAATATAATTGTTCCATCAGCTGTTTTGACGTTAGAGTTTGTTAACATCCTGCGGCTGTCTGGTTCCACCTTTGTTTTCAGCCATCAAGTATAATCTAAGCTCGCTCAATATCAGTGGAAAAAGTGAATGCTTTATTGTTCTTTAACTCTTAATGTCCCTGCAATTTAAGTGTCAGGTTTGTATTTTGATTTTAAATTGCGTTGCGTTGCGTTGCGTTGCGTTGTAACGGAGTATTTCGTAGATTGCATACTGATAGTTGTCATGTATATTCTTTACCTTTCTTACCCCAATTGCTTATGGATTTCCATTTGGGATTCAATGGAAATCCAATTGGGGGTCCAAAATGATAAAACATGAAAGCTATCATTGCCGGCCACGCCCATCTTCTCCGTTACTAGGAAAGGGAAGGAAATGATGATATGACATCTACTTAACGAGAGGCCAGCGACTCACCGCCCCGCATAGATGTCAAGGAATTGGATGGTGGGTAGGGTATGTGGTTTAGGAGTATCATTATAAGCAAATGATAGAAAATTTGTGGAAATACGTTGGGAGTGAGTCACTCCATTATCCTTGCCGATGATTTTCCTCGGATGGGGCGAAGGTATTAGCCTTGCCCTGGCTAATAGCCTAGGTTTAAGCGCCTTTGCTCGCTCTCTGAAACGAAAAAAGAGCAAAAGAAATTAAATTCCCTTCCCCTGATATGATAATAATTTTGATCAACAAATGAATTCTAAGTGGATGAATAAATGATCAAACGGCTGCAAACAAGCCTCTATTGTTGTAGCAGAAGCAAACCCGCCTCAATACGACATAGTTTTAAAACATTCACTATAGCCTCAGAAACTTGACTTTGTTTTCAAAGAAACGGTTTTTTTCGAAACTGTATCATCAGCATAGGTGCTCCAAAAATTGAAGCTTTTACGAATTAATTACGGATTATGCCCTCTTGAATCCAATCATGCTTGTAACAGTTTGCAAAACAGGTCTCACAAGAACATATCTTGAGCTATCTATGGTCTCTATTATAAACCAAAAATCATAAGAAAAAATACTGAAAAAACAAAAAAATATAAAAAATAAAAATATAAAAAAGAACATATTAAAAAAACACAAACACGCTCGAAAAACCAATAGAAAAGAGAGTGAACAATATAAATTAAAAATATAGTGATACTTAAGTGCATTGTGTGTGTGATTGTTTGTAGATGCTGCCGCGTTTTCGTATCCAGCCGGTGAACCTGACAAGGGGGAGTTGCAACTGCGGTATCACTTTACCGAGTCCTCCGTTGAAGGTGCTCTCTGCTTTTGTTACCTGCTCCATTGCGTCCGGTGAAAATACTAGAGCTGGTTGTAATGTCGAGCAGGTCACTTCTGGAGTAGTCAGATTCTTAATGTCCAAAGTTAAACACCAGATTCCATTACACAGAGAGCTTCGCCATATTGCCACAACATGTTAATCACCAATCACCATCGATCTACTGCAAATTTCCACATGCAAAACTCTTTAACGGTCACCGGAACTTTTGTTTTTAGGTTAGTTTTAAAGAACTCACTTTCGGTTGCAAAAAAGGTGAAGTTAAAGTTTAATTTAATTTGACGGAACGCGACATTTTTTCATCCGTCTTCAAGCAGCGCACACTGTGATCCTCCGGTTTGTATTTTGATTTTAAAATAAGCCGAAAATGTCGGTAACACTTCCTTCTCCACCAAATAAAAATGCACGGCGAATTAATCTCCCAGAAAATAACTGTGTCCTTTCACCGGCCATCGAAATCGTGAGTACTATGAATGATACCGCCATAATTTTGTACAGGTTGAGCAGAAGCAATGGTTTTCCGGGGATGACTTGTCATAAGAGTCACGTGACGCTAATGCACATTGTTTTCTGCATCTGCAATATAATGGTTATGATTGATTATGTCCTTTCTGTGTTACACTAAAACACATAAACTTCACATGTTTATGCTTAACTAAATGAAAAACACGAATAACATTTTAAAATCAATGTTTTATTTCATATTTTAATTAATTTAAATGAAAAATTCTTATGCACGGTGAATGGGTACCTACCCACACGGTGAATGGTGCCCTAACACGGCGAAAGGATACCCATATACAGCGCCGTAGCGTGTGGTTGGCCAGGTTGGCCCCCGCCAAGGGCGCCAAGCTAGAAGGGGGCGCCAAAATCAAGAATGTCGCTACAGGAAATGATTAAAAATTATTCTCAAATTCATTGATTCAAAATGATTCAGATTCAAGCGACCAGGACAAGACTATTTTCTCTATAATCAACGATTCCGTAATCAACCGTTTGACTAGTATCCAGAGAGCCCTTTTCTGTAAATAACTGATACACGTATCAGAACGTCGACTCAGGTGGCACGTTTCCCTCAATTTATGAGATTTATGCCGTCGCCTTCACTGTTTTTTACTGCATCTATTTGACGGATTAGGAAGTAAAGAAAAAGATAGTACAGGAAATACAAATGGAGTGCGGAACAGGAAGGGGAGGAAGCCCTAGAAGGGGACTTTTCAAAACGCTAAAGGCAAAACACAGAGTAGACTGTGAAAAACGTATACACGGAAGTAGTTATATGGATTTTGTGTGAATTTGAGATAAAATAGCTCATTTTACACAGAAAAATTATTTAAGGTTTGAAAACTATTGCATTCGATTCAGTGACATTTGGAATCGGAAATCTCACTGAATTGAATGCAACAATCGCATTCAGACCTTAAACCAGAAACCAGCATGAGATCAATGGTGAAAAAGACAAAGCGAAGATGATGATGATGAGCATTGATAACATGAGTTTTTTTCTTGGGTCTATATAAACTGCTTAAGCTTTAAACGAGGATAAGTATTTGAAATGGCGTCACTCATTTAACAGCATATTTAATACAGGAATCTGCATCTAGAGATTTCAATATGGCGACTGACTGACTTCACTAGTGCGTAAATTCACAACAAGTTTGCAGTTTTTTTGTCGAGAATCCGCGCAATACTGGATCAAGTAGATATTTGCATAGGTTTTTTGAATTCATAAATTCATGCAATGTCAATGGATTTGTAGGAATTCTATGGCTTTTACTATTTTAGTAAACCTTACTTCCTACCTCTATATTGAATCTAATGAAGGCTTAAGGAATTCATAAAAAAATGATTAGAAAATAATTGAATCTAAATCTCTTTGCGCTTTTTGTTTTAAATATCTGCAAGAAAGTAAAGGGCGCCCAATAAAGGTTTCGCCAAGGGCGCCGGAACCCTACGCTACGGCTCTGCCCATATATATCACTGAAAAATTATCTACATCCATCTATCTTGCCAAAAAGCGATAGTTTCTGATTTCTATTCGAATGAAAACAATTATTTGAAGTTCGTGAAGGTGTTCAAGAGTATAATTTTCAATTGAAATTATTTGGAGAGCTCTAAGATTTGCTAAATTGCCTAAAATGCACGGTGAATGGCGACTTGACGGTATTCATCATTTGCCTTCAACAATTTTTCCATTCCAGGTCATCCAAGAATTCCCTGGAGTCTACACGCGTAACCAAGGACCTAAGGTCTGCAAGCGTGAAGAAAGAGCTGTTATCTCTTTTTAAAAATGGTTCATGCCCTATATGATCTATTAAACCAAACTCAACATGCCTTAAGAAGCCATTCCTTTCCAGGTCATCCCTTAGACTCCCCTCCCAGGAATTCCCTAGACTCCTCAGCCGCGGTTTCATTCCAAATGTGTCCTCCGAGTATTTGTCTTTCACTTGCGTCTCAAATGTAGCCATATGAGTTGTTCTAAGATCTCCAAATTGTCCTGGAGTTTGAATCAAATGGTCTCCCAAATCAACCAAGGCCTTCATGATGTCCCCAGCCGCGGTATCAACCCAATTTTGTACTGCGAGTATTTTTCTTTCACTTGCTTCTCAAATCCAGACATATGAGATGTAGTAAGATCTAAAAATCGTCCTGGAGTTTGAATCAAATGGTCTGCCGGATCAACCAAGGCTTCCATGATGTCCCCAGCCGCGGTAACAACCCAATTATGTTCTCCGAGTATTTGTCGTTCGCTCGCGTCTCAAATGTAGGCATATGAGTTATTCTAAGATATCCAAATTGTCCTGGAGTTTCAATCATTGTCTGCCGCAACAATCAAGGCTTCATGATGCCCGGAATCAACCCAATTATTGATTGATTTTCATTGGCTTTTATCGGTGAGATCGAACTACCTAAGCTCAAAGTGGAAGGGAGCATGTTTACAAAGCACGATGAAGCACAGAATTGAAAGTTATCGCAAGCGAGCGATAAGTATGAAATTGTATAGAAGTTGAAACGTAATTTCGTGTTGTTCTTCAATGGCCCTCTGCTTACTCAATCAATGAGTTTCTCGCGGTGATGAAACCTCATAAACAAACAACCCAATTATATCTCTCGAGTATTTTGCTGGGCACATAGGTCAATTTGGAGAACCTGGACCATGTCATCTTCATGAATAAAATATGTTCATGTGCTCGAATGACATAATTGGGAACCAAGGTGAGTCAGCCTAGGGCTGAAAGCCTCGCTAATAAAGATGAAAAAAAAATTGAGAACACAACTTCATTGGGGACATAGTTCCAGGCAAGGATCGCAAGTAAACTATAAATTCTAGGAGAGCACAATTGGGGTGATACTGTTGCTAAGGATATCATTCAAGTAGTTTTTCTTTTGGTAAGTAATCTAAATACACATAGTGAACATAATGACGTTGATATCGTGGCTGGGGACATAATGGAAGCCTTAGTTGACTCGATTGACCATTTGATTCAATCTTTAGAACGACATCTTACATGCCAGAATTTGAGACGCAATTCGCAAGCTATCCAAACTCCAGGATAACTTTGAGATCTTACAACACCTCATATGCCTTGATTTGAGATAAGTGAAGACAAATACTCGAAGAATATAATTGAGTTGATACCAAGACTGAAGACATCGTGATAGTCTTGGTTGATTTGGTAGACTATTTGATTCAAACTCCAGGACAATTTGGAGATCTTACAACATCTTTCATGCTAAAATTTGAGACGCAAGTGAAAGACTAATACTCAGAAGACAAAATTGGGTTGACACCGCGGCTGGGGAACTCGTGAAAGCCTTGGTTGATTCATTAGACCATTTGATTCAAACTCCAGGACAATTTGAGATCTTACAACAGCCTATATGCCTTGTTTTGAGACGCAAGTGAAAGACAAATATTCAGAGAACATAATTGAGTTGATACCACGGCTTTGGACATCATGAATGCTTTGGTTGATTCGATAGGCCATTTGATTTAAACTCCAGGGCAATTTGGAGATCTTAAAACATCTCATATACCTGGACTTCCCAAGTAACAAATCAGAAGCTGCTTGGTTTTATTTAAATTTTATAATGGTTTTATTGAAGAAACACTCAAAGCTTGTGAATTTATAACGGTCATGTATGATACCACGGCTGTCAAATCTTATTACACGGTTGAGGTTATCAATAAAACCGTTTTAAACTAAGCTTAATAAACTCAAAACATTCACCACTTTTTGATTTATGAAGTGACGTATGATTGTTTTCAAGTGCATTATAAGACAAATTTGAGTTGCTCTTTTAAATGCTTTTCGCAAGCCCTAATGTTGTCTTACAACCAACCATAATAAATCAAATTGGTTAATGTCAAGTTGTAATAAATCTGCCATGATCTTTTATTACTTAATAGGCAAAATTGTACAAAAATATATTATATTTATTATTTGATGCCTTGATGGATACAAAACTTCAATAAACAAATTCCCACATTTGTGAGATACTGTGAATATCTAGGTGAATATAGTCGAGTAAGCGATTATCAATACAAGTCAACGGCAAATCTGTCGAATCGACCAACTTCATAACTTTCAAGTGCAATGCGACAAATAAATGCACGAAAACATGTTTTATATCTAATGGAAACCCATAATTTGCATAATACTGATATGTATACATCATAACTCAACAACTGTGATCGTTAATGTTTATTTGTGTTGAGTAAGTTACCGTCTTGTGGCAGTCTCCCAATGAAATCGAAAAACCAAGCAATGATCATCGCAATATGATTTACAGACCTCAAATAAATTGAATATATTACATCTTTACATTGAATTTTCATTCGTTTATTCATAAAATGACAAGTATTTAGTACACTTATATATTAATTCGAACTTTGTGAACTTTGTGCTTGAACATATAAAAAGAGTTAGGAGGAATCTGATAGGTTTAATTCTTCAATGGCCAGTTGCTTTTTAGTCAATTGTTCATTATTAGTGTTTTTATTAACAAGGTTTTCGGCCCTAGGCCGGTTCACCGGTGCTCTTTCATAAATTTGGTAACAAAACACTTGAATATGCTATCACGCCAAATTTAAGCAGAATCATAAAACCCACCAGCCAACTATAGAGCAAATCATGACAAGACCGTCATTTCCTGTAGGACTTTTGTAGGAGTATTTCACCAAGCTGATATTTGCACGTATTCTGTGGATGGTCTACATGACTATAATTGAAGTAGTTCCAAATCTGCGGGCTTGAAATTATTTCTGCATCCGTCTATCAGTATAGGTATACAGCCTTGCCACATCGGGGATTAGCATGCGCAAAGTCGTCATAGCTGCTGAACTGAAAAACAAACATAATATTATCTCAATGTTCCTTTCAATATATTTGTAATTAAACATTACCATATTTATTGTGATTTTTGACTGAACATTTTTTCCTAATGGTGACACTTTTCTCACCCTTTCCACATATATACATGGAGTAGCAATAAACTCATAGATACATGGGTTCTGATTGAAAAAAAACAGACTATAGTGTAACTTTGAAAAAAACATAATATGTTTATTGTGACATGGTAATCATAACAGATCATAACGACTGAATCGACTTACATATCTTTATGAATATCATAGGTATTTAGTGTGATTCGGACATGCAAATCATGTATAGCGGGATAGTGTGATGTAATACTGTTGTCTTATTATCTTATTATAATAATTGAGTATTTTAGTATAAGTATAGGCATTTTGAGAAGTGCCGCTAAAATGTAATTCTCCGATTGACAGTGCCATCTATTATGAATATGTTGAAACCACACCGGGCAAACATTTGAAAAAGCCTATATTTATTTAATCAAATACAATCATTGCACGTTCGAAACTTCTGAATTCAATTTAGAACACGACGTAAGTTGCAAAAAACGTTCACCGTAGATTTTTACATTTTTAATAAGTGAATATGTACTATGGGTCTGTTAGTGTTTTATTACATTTAAACAAATATGAAAGTGTTTTATTATATTGAAACAAAAGTTTTTTTTTGTTAGCTATCTAGATTACACTCACTTTTTTATTTAAAGATAAACACTCTCTTTTGTGGTTTACGCCCGTTTACTTTAAAAAACTTGGATAGTTTTGGTTTTTTATTCTTTAAATTTTGTCGTCGCAAAATTTGTTCTTCCAAATTGATATTTATTTTATAAAGTATTTAAGGTATTCCATTGTTTTATCTGGCGCAATATGATACGTTAATTTTGCTTTATTTTCAGATTAATGTTAAATTGGAAAATGAAGGATTTTAACCACAGGAAATTCCAGAGCGACGGTTGGAGCACGCAATCCAGCATCGTATTTATTTTTTTTGAAATATGAGCATAGATGATTATCATCCAGGCCGAAATCTGCAAGGAGCGTAGTGAATGTTACATTGACAAACCAATAATGTTCAGTTGGGGAACAAATGCTAGCAGGAGTTATCAATTTAAAACCTTCCCTTTGTAATATGTTCAGCAATAAAATCATCAGGTGATCATCATGTGGTTGTAGTCTATGGCAATTGCTGCACTTAATTCTTCTTCTTAAATGGCTCTACATTCCAACTGGAACTTGGCCTGCTTTTCAACTTAGTAATCTATTAGCATTTCCTCATTTATTAATTAAAGGCTTTTTTATGCCCGCCATTGCATGAGTATGTATCTTGTGTGGCAAGTACAATGGATACACTATTCTTAGGGCGTCGAGAATGTTTCCAACCCGAAAACATCCTAGACTGGACCGAGAATCGAACTCGCCATCTCCAATTTAAGATAATGATATAGAAATGCATATCATCTTCCAAACTTAGAGCATCATTATCGGCCGCGAGTATTTTGATAATCCGCACTGCGCTGCCATTTTAGTTTAGTCACTCTTTTCGTATCAGTCCCTGTTTTCGGCTATCAATTTGGTTGCTGTATTTCGCACCGGTAACGTTAAATAGCAGCGCTCTTACCACGCTACCAAATTTATTCAGCTGTCAGCTGCGCTACTGTTTTAGCAGCCCGTTTATTAGCGACCGGTAAAGAGTCAAGTTTTTAAGAAAATGTTAAAGGAAGACTGTTTTGTAAGGAGCTACGTTTTAAGCAGTTTGATTAATGCGTCCAGCTCTTTCAGTCATATTTGTTAGAATAATTGTCATTGTTTTGTGTTCCAAAGTTAGACATCTCGAAGGTATTTTCTTCTATCTTTTGTAAGTTACTATGACAACTTTCTGAAGCAATTTTATTTCCCCGGTGTACACAGGACATAGAGGTGATCGGGCAATATGGGCCACCTAAGGAAATCGTTTCGAAAAGCACTGAAAAGCTCAACAAATCATCATTTAAATGTAGTTGACTTATACTAGGGAGTGTTACCTTTCATATTACGTCGATGAATGGTGAAAAATGCGTTTTGGAATTGCTGGCATGCATGTTTGAAAATGTTTTGTTTTCAATATGGGAACACATATTGAAAACAAAACATTTTCAAACATGCATTCCAGCAATTCCAAAACGCATTTTTATATACGGGACAATATGAGCCACCATTTGGGGCAGTATGGGCCACCATTAACCACATGCGATTTTCGTTGGGTGAAAGCTGTTGAGTATTCCCTTTAGCTATGTAGGTTTTCTTTTAACCTGCGCTTAATGGGGAACGTCATTAACAGTATAATGAAAAAATAAATTTCCCCATACTAATTTGCATGCAAACTTAAAACGGCTTGTGCTAAATCAGTTTTAATCCAAATGAGCTCAAATCTTCAGAGGACACTCAGAACATGGTAAAGAATTAGATGAGCACTGTGGAGCAAAATCGATTTTTTGAACCACCCTACTGTACAACTCTCAGTTGAAATTCTTTTTCGACTAGAACTGTCAAAATTATTAGAGAACCAAGTAAATTTGATGCTGAGATTTTTTAGCCTTTCATTCTTAATTTGCCTGTATGGCTTGATCTTCCTGTATGGCTCTACTTTCTAACCAGAACTCCACTTAGAGTTTAAAAATTTAAGAAGTTTAGAATTTAATAATTTTTAAATTCTAGAATTGTAGGATTTAAGACTATAAGAATTCTAGCATTTCAGAAATTTAGAATTTGGAATTTTAGAATGTTAGAATTTTAAAACCTTGAAATTTTAGAATTCAAGGATTTTTGAATTTAAAAATTTAAAAATTTTAAAATTTAAGAATTTTAAAATTTTAAAATTTTAAAATTTAAGAATTTTAAAATT
The DNA here is from genome assembly GCF_024139115.2 of Armigeres subalbatus. Taxonomy (NCBI): domain Eukaryota; kingdom Metazoa; phylum Arthropoda; class Insecta; order Diptera; family Culicidae; genus Armigeres; species Armigeres subalbatus. The sequence goes on along the minus strand of NC_085141.1, from coordinate 123,880,865 downwards.
TTAAAATTTTAGAATATTCAAATTTAGGAATTTTGAATTCTAAAGTTTATAATTTCAAAAGTTTAGAATTTTAAATCCTAGATTTAGAAATTCTAACATTTTAAAATTTCAGGTGGATAACAAACGATCACTGTATAGTCTAGGCAGTTATATTTCTAATAATATATTATATTATTTTCTATATAATAAAAATGGTCTGTGTTCGTATCCGCATAGCTCGAAAAGGACTGGATGAATTTTCTTCACATCTTCAGCAGATATGTTCGTATTCGTTTCCGACGGATTTATATGATATTTTCTTATGGTCTGTGTTCGTATCCGCATAACTCGAAAACGACTAGATGGATTTTCTTCACTTCTTCAGCAGATATGTTTGTTTTCGTTTCTGACGGGTTTATATGATATTTCCTTATGATAAAATTATGAGTTAGGTTGAGTAAATTGTGAAAAACTAAAATTAAGATTCGTATGGAAATTTGGCATGGGCGATTCACAACGCGCATTTTCGCCTACTATGCAGGACAACGTCTGCCGGGTCAACTAGTTAGAAATATAACTGCCTCGACTATACAGTGATTATTTGTTACCCACCTAACATTTAAAAAATCTAAAATTATTAGATCCTAAAGATCTGAAATTTTAAACTTCTGAAATTATATACTTTTAAAATTCTAAAATTTGAATATTCTAAAATTCTAAAAATTTTAAATTTTAGGGTTTTAAAATTTTAAATTCTAAAATCCTAAAATTATAAAATTTTAAGAAAAAAAAACTTCCTAAATTCTAAAATTTTAAAATAACTCTAGGGCTTTTAAATCTTAGAATTCTGAAAGTCTTGAATGTAAAAATTCTAAAATTCTAAATTTTTTACATTCAACATTCTAAAATTTTAAGTATAAAATTATAAAATTTTTAAATTCTGAAGTTTTAAAATTCTTAGTTTCCAAAATTCCAAATTTCTTTCCAAAATTCAAAAATTCTTAAGTTCTAGAATTCCAAAATTCTAAAATTCTAAAACTTCTAAAAATACTAAAATTCTAAAAAATTAAAATACTAAAATTCAAGACAAAATTTTCAAAACGACTTATCTGCTTTTGTAAACAAAGATTCAAACGACGATTTGTCGAATCTGATAGCTCTCCCACGCAAACCAACACCACCAATAGGTAGGTGAAGGAATCCGCTACCTGTTGATGGTGTTGGTTTGCGTGGGAGAGCTATCAGATTCGTCAAATCGTCGTTTGAATCTTTGTTTACAAAAGCAGATAAGTCGTTTTGAAAATTTTGTCTTGAATTGTGAAATACTTGAGCTCTACGATGAATTTAAAAATTCTAAAGGATCAATCAGATGGAAGGCTAGTTTCGTATTGCGTGGTAGACGACGATTAAGGGTTCTTTCACAAATTACGTAACGTAAAATTAGATGACCCTCCCCCACGTAATACTTTTTGTATGGAAGGTTTATTTTTTTGTGTTGATCGTAACGCTCAACGTGACCCCCTCCTCCCTAAAGCGTTACGTAATTTGTGAAATACCCCTTATCTATATGGAGACAACAAGTACTGCCTAGGCCATTTCAGCACTAGCTTGAAAATAAATAACATCAATAAATGCTTAACTACAACGTTTTATTCATGTTCTTAAAATGTAATCAACAACCAGGAAGAAAATATAGATAAACAACTCAACAAAGACGCTTTCATTCGATTGGGGTGTTCTCGTTGTTTTTGTTGGGTCCGTATTGCAATTTCTTTGGCGGATTTTTATGCGCAGATGTGACCTTCTATGTTAAACGCTGCTTGCTGTTTTTCATTATTCTTTCAAAGAATGTATCACTGGTTGATTCAGCAAAAACTTTGTCCGCTAGTTGGATAGCTTTTAGGAAAAGTTCGAGGATCTCAGAGTAAAATTTGAGAAGAATTTTCCCCAAATTGACCTCAACTGCACCTTGTGCTTCGCCGGCGGGGGCTCTGTGTTGTCCTGAGTTAGTCCTGTCCAGGAGCACATATTCATGAATTCTCGCGTTGCCATATAGTCGATCAACTTGTACGCACTGGTAACCCCGTCTGATTTTCCGGACGTCCCACAGACGCTGCTGAGCTGCCGCTCGTACTGCTGCATCTTTGTATCACTTTTTAATTCTTCTTCCAGACGCACCAAATCGTTAACAGTTGTTACGAGCCAGAACGCATTTTCGGTTGGCTTAGTTGCAGTTTGAACATTTTTCTCAATAACTAACACCTTCTTATTCAGAATGTCGAAAGATGTAATTATCTGTGCCAGACTCGTCATTATTTTTAGTTGATTTTATGCAATAAAGTTTGATTAGCAACAATGGCCGCCAGCGTTGCATCCGGTATGATGTTGCCACAACTTTCCGCAGTGTTCGGAATAGATTCTGCACACGGATGCTCTTCAACCACACTGTATTCTTGAACGAGTTCTTGAACGTGTTGTTGGTTAGCGAGCTCATCATAGCCATAGCCTTCTTCCTCCATATATTCGATCATATCATTTTCATCGTGAGTAGCCTAAAACAAAACATATATAATTTTGAAATTAGCATTTCATAAAATGACACTCACCATATCATTGCTGTCGATATGTTCTTCCTCTAGGGCACATTCATTCTTCGCAAGTTGCGAATTTGGCAGGAATAAGTTAAAATCCTTCTTAACGCCCAATGGATTTTTGGTTGCCGTTTTCCGGGCAACTTTTTGAACTGCTGGCTCAACGTTTTCTTCTATTTCTGTGTCCGGTGCCGCCTCCATGCGTTCCAGCTCCAAGTTCGCTTCGGCGTATGTTCGAAATTCCGTTTTGGTATACACGCCATTTTTTCCCAGCTTTCACTAGGGAGAGAATCTTCGATTAGGCATAATCTGCCGACAGCCGATTTCTTGGGCCAGCGAAGAATGCCCATGTCCTCCCACCTCGATGGCACTATTGAGAGGCATAGCTCTCCGTTTTCTACCGTCTGGACTATTTTAAACGGCATCACTCTTCGAAATTACTTGCCAAAATCGACAATTTGATTTTTCAGTTCGATTCGACAGATAAAACGATTTGCTGCAACTTACAGACACGCTTATAAAACTTTACCTAAAAAGATTTTTTTTAGCTATTCGTTTTTTTTTCAGATTGACTTTGACTTTTATTAAAATAATAAAGTTTATCGGTTTAATAACATATGGTATTATTCATTTCTTTCAATATAATTGAATTATTGAATCAATATATATGATTTATTGCAGTAAAACGAGTCAACCCATATTTTTAAACAAAATATAAACCAATTTTTGGTATTCTACTACTCATGAATACAGGAGAATTTTGATAACGTGTTAAAGTTTACCTATAATATTTCCGTTAGATGGCGCTTCGTTTAAAAAGTAATTTAGGGCTTTATGTTATGTTATACTAGTTATTTTGACGTTTGCTATGTGTTTACACAAATCGAGTTCAAAATTTCAAGTTTTAGCTTTACTAGTTGTTTTTTTTATAATAAACTAAAAATAGGATGCAAAATCTAAACGATTATGCTTCACGGAAGGGTGAATCTTAGATTTTGTGAGTATTTTCAATATTTAAAGCTTCCTTCATAATAAGGATTTTTTTTTTCAGGTCGGCATCAGGTTCGGGTCGAATGTCATCTAGATTGTACTACGAGTAAGGATTGTATTTGTAACATCAAATCTGGATTACAGAAGCTATTGCTGGTTTGTGCATTCGTTGTGAATTACGCACGAGAAGAAGTAAGCAGTTCCTGTGTTACTCGAGGATTAATAATGAATGAGAAATGTTATTACACTCGATGTTTGTGCTCATTCAATGTTTTGCATGAATGTGGTGTTGATGGCTTACATAAGACGACTACACCTTGAATTCAAATATCGACACTACAAAATGCTCTGTACGAGACGTAGGAAAAGCAGAAGCTATCCGGCGCACCATCACAAAATCGTTTGATTTTTGTAATTTTAAAACTATATCCGGAAATGGGAAGTGAAGATGTGTGCTGAACAGGTACATCGAATGTAGACAATAAAAAACCTTTGTTTTAAACTGCTATGCTTGTGTCACTTATATTTATTTCTCCTGCATATATTCTCACAAATACAAGGACCTCAAATGATTGTGATTTTTTGTAAGTCAGCAAGGTAGAGTGTGCAATAATGGAATAAATACTGTATCCACTGTAGAATCCAAAGGAATAGCTACCATTTTGCACCTTATATCAGACAAATTATAAAATTTGGTATCATGTTCTGAACGCAGTGAACGATAAATATGCAACACATTAGATTGTATAGGTGTTATGAAAAATGGATTAAGTTGCCGCAAGCAACTGCCTTTGATTTTCACTTCCTCTCTTCCATTTTTGAACGCGGTATTCATACCTACAATTTCGTTTGATTTTGTTAAAAACCACTGGTTCGTAAAATCATTGCTCAATGTAAAACTGTTTAACTCAATTTGCTTATATGCCCTGGTTTCACTATCAACGAATTGTGGATTATCCTTAACATCAAAATCTGTCATCTCTTTCCTTAGCACAGGTGACAAATGGTTCTTATCGTTACTTAGATCAATGTTTTTCGAAATTTTATTCATTTCACTTAATCGTTTAGCAATTTGTGAGAGCGGTTTTCTACCAGATCTGATGAGATTCTTAATTTGGAAAAGTTTGTTTTCGAAAGGGTACGCGCTGAACTTTGACAATATACCAAACCGTTCAACATCATCTACTAGGTGACTTAGATTATGTACGTTGCTAGAAATATAATCTTCTCCGTAAAAATCTTTGAAATGGTCCAGAAAGTGCATTATTAACATGTGGGCAATTTTCAAAAGGTGAGTATGACTTTCTGATGAGCATATAGTAACAGCACAGAAAAAGGAAAGAAAATGTTCATACACATCTGACGAGAGAATTGGCTTGAGAACAACAATTGATACATAGAGTAAAAATGTACGAAACTCGAGACCTTTCCAATGACCTACACAATCTAGGCCACGAACCGCTCGATGGATCTCACGAGGCAGTCTAAGCTGAAGTAATCTTTGGAAAGATCAGTTGTGACATTGGCAGGCCACTTGGTATTGATTTTGCCGAATTTCCCATCTCGCCATCCCAACAAGAGCTTTTCATAATTCCCAAGTCTACAAGATGCAGTGAATCTCCGATTGGAAAATCCTTTATCATGTCTATGTTGAGCCTCAACAGAGGAGTATCGTTCTTGTGATGCGATCCGTATTTTTTGTTGCGAAAGTCTTCATCGGTTCTTGGAGGACATACTGTCAGAGGAAAATAGTTCGTATGAGATATGTACGAGTATTCACCGACAGTTGTACACTTCTGACAACCGTGTTGTGCATTGAAGTAAGCAGTTCCTAAAACATAAATTATACTGTGAATATACGCTCCAATATTTAACGTGCTTCCCTAGCAGCACACATGTTCCACATTTGTTACTGCAACTTATATGTGACCGAATTCAGTCACAATCAAGTTGCTGCAACCGTTTTTGTCTGACTTGTGCTGCTCGGGTTGTATTCAAACATACCTTTGATGAAAGCTCTTGCCGGGGAATCACAGATAAAACACTTAATAGTCACCGTAACTTTATGGCCATTTACAGTTATACCTTCCTGGCATACTCTCTCCATCTCATTTACGAAGGGCGTTAAAAACGAAACCACATTTGATGGTTTCTGTTTGCCTGCATAAATGCCAATGATCATCGGATCGACATCTGGAAATTCGTTGATATTCATCAATATCGGCCAAAACTCGTCCTTTGAACTTTTATACACAGGTAGACCATCGATATTTATTTTTAAGGAAATAGAAATAGGCTCACTGATTTCCGAGAATACCCTGTCGATACATGATTTGACACCTTGATGCCAGTATAGCCCATTCTCCATTTGCGATATCTCCACAGCTTGGTCTGTTTTCAACAATGTTCTTGGGTCTTTGGGCAAAACGTCCGATAAGCGAGTATTCAAAATTAACAGAAGTTCTTTTAATGACGACTGCCGAATGTTGTTCTTCACAGCCCACGTTTGTAAATCGGTCAAAAGACGCAGGTTGGCAAAAGTTTCATCTTCTGGTTCATGTTCAGAATAGTCCTCTCTATCGTCAGATATCTGTTCCGAGGACTCAAGGAAATCTACAGATGGTTCGAAACGAGTTGGTGATGGAACTGCTTCAAATGTTTGGGGCGGCATAATTTCCACCTGACTTGTGCTTGTTTCAGAACTACTTTCGGAACCAGAAGTCTGTGATTTGCACATTCTTTCGTATAATTGTGAGTTCATTTTCAAAATATTATTGAAATTCTTTTTAACATTTCGCTTGAACGTACCGGAGGCTTTAATTTTTTTCCACGGATCCATCTTGAATCACTTAGAGGTAAATCAGCACTGATTAAAATTGTACGCGAGCAATGATTTCGAATTTGAATCAGAAGCATGTATTTCCACAGTAGGTCGCACCAGATCGTATGACGTACCACATAAAGCTTAAATCTATCAGTACTATTTTCTGTAGTTATATCCAAGAGCAGCTAAATAACCCACAATTCGTATCTATATTAGGCTGCTACAATGGAACACAGATTACCAACAATTATATTTTATCAAGCAGCAATGATTTTTTTCATTTTAAATATATGCGATATCATTTCGCATTTACCACAATGCATTTTTTGCGCATTGAGTGTAATTGCGTTTTCTAATATACCCATAAATCTGCAATACTACAGAGAAGGTAATTTATTGTGAATTTCCGACAGATGGTGTAATATAAATACCACGCCATCTGAAGGAAATAAGAAAACTTGAAAAGGTTTATACTAGCATTATTCCCAAGTAACAAATCAGAAGCTGCTTGGTTTTATTTAAATTTTATAATGGTTTTATTGAAGAAACACTCAAAGCTTGTGAATTTATAACGGTCATGTATGATACCACGGCTGTCAAATCTTATTACACGGTTGAGGTTATCAATAAAACCGTTTTAAACTAAGCTAATAAACTCAAAATATTCACCACTTTTTTGATTTATGAAGTGACGTATGATTGTTTTCAAGTGCATTATAAGACAAATTTGAGTTGCTCTTTTAAATGCTTTTCGCAAGCCCTAATGTTGTCTTACAACCAACCATAATAAATCAAATTGGTTAATGTCAAGTTGTAATAAATCTGCCATGATCTTTTATTACTTAATAGGCAAAATTGTACAAAAATATATTATATTTATTATTTGATGCCTTGATGGATACAAAACTTCAATAAACAAATTCCCACATTTGTGAGATACTGTGAATATCTAGGTGAATATAGTCGAGTAAGCGATTATCAATACAAGTCAACGGCAAATCTGTCGAATCGACCAACTTCATAACTTTCAAGTGCAATGCGACAAATAAATGCACGAAAACATGTTTTATATCTAATGGAAACCCATAATTTGCATAATACTGATATGTATACATCATAACTCAACAACTGTGATCGTTAATGTTTATTTGTGTTGAGTAAGTTACCGTCTTGTGGCAGTCTCCCAATGAAATCGAAAAACCAAGCAATGATCATCGCAATATGATTTACAGACCTCAAATAAATTGAATATATTACATCTTTACATTGAATTTTCATTCGTTTATTCATAAAATGACAAGTATTTAGTACACTTATATATTAATTCGAACTTTGTGCTTGAACATATAAAAAGAGTTAGGAGGAATCTTATAGGTTTAATTCTTCAATGGCCAGTTGCTTTTTAGTCAATTGTTCATTATTAGTGTTTTTATTAACAAGGTTTTCGGCCCTAGGCCGGTTCACCCCGTGCTCTTTCATAAATTTGGTAACAAAACACTTGAATATGCTATCACGCCAAATTTAAGCAGAATCATAAAACCCACCAGCCAACTATAGAGCAAATCATGGCAAGACCGTCATTTCCTGTAGGACTTTTGTAGGAGTATTTCACCAAGCTGATATTTGCACGTATTCTGTGGATGGTCTACATGACTATAATTGAAGTAGTTCCAAATCTGCGGGCTTGAAATTATTTCTGCATCCGTCTATCAGTATAGGTATACAGCCTTGCCACATCGGGGATTAGCATGCGCAAAGTCGTCATAGCTGCTGAACTGAAAAACAAACATAATATTATCTCAATGTTCCTTTCAATATATTTGTAATTAAACATTACCATATTTATTGTGATTTTTGACTGAACATTTTTTCCTAATGGTGACACTTTTCTCACCCTTTCCACATATATACATGGAGTAGCAATAAACTCATAGATACATGGGTTCTGATTGAAAAAAAACAGACTATAGTGTAACTTTGAAAAAAACATAATATGTTTATTGTGACATGGTAATCATAACAGATCATAACGACTGAATCGACTTACATATCTTTATGAATATCATAGGTATTTAGTGTGATTCGGACATGCAAATCATGTATAGCGGGACAGTGTGATGTAATACTGTTGTCTTATTATCTTATTATTATAATTGAGTATTTTAGTATAAGTATAGGCATTTTGAGAAGTGCCGCTAAAATGTAATTCTCCGATTGACAGTGCCATCTATTATGAATATGTTGAAACCACACCGGGCAAACATTTGAAAAAGCCTATATTTATTTAATCAAATACAATCATTGCACGTTCGAAACTTCTGAATTCAATTTAGAACACGACGTAAGTTGCAGAAACGTTCACCGTAGATTTTTACATTTTTAATAAGTGAATATGTACTATGGGTCTGTTAGTGTTTTATTACATTTAAACAAATATGAAAGTGTTTTATTATATTGAAACAAAAGTTTTTTTTTGTTAGCTATCTAGATTACACTCACTTTTTTATTTAAAGATAAACACTCTCTTTTGTGGTTTACGCCCGTTTACTTTAAAAAACTTGGATAGTTTTGGTTTTTTATTCTTTAAATTTTGTCGTCGCAAAAGTTGTTGTTCCAAATTGATATTTATTTTATAAAGTATTTAAGGTATTCCATTGTTTTATCTGGCGCAATATGATACGTTAATTTTGCTTTATTTTCAGATTAATGTTAAATTGGAAAATGAAGGATTTTAACCACAGGAAATTCCAGAGCGACGGTTGGAGCACGCAATCCAGCATCGTATTTATTTTTTTTGAAATATGAGCATAGATGATTATCATCCAGGCCGAAATCTGCAAGGAGCGTAGTGAATGTTACATTGACAAACCAATAATGTTCAGTTGGGAAACAAATGCTAGCAGGAGTTATCAATTTAAAACCTTCCCTTTGTAATATGTTCAGCAATAAAATCATCAGGTGATCATCATGTGGTTGTAGTCTATGGCAATCGCTGCACTTAATTCTTCTTCTTAAATGGCTCTACATTCCAACTGGAACTTGGCCTGCTTTTCAACTTAGTATTCTATTAGCATTTCCTCATTTATTAATTGAAGACTTTTTCTATGCCCGCCATTGCATGAGTATGTATCTTGTGTGGCAAGTACAATGGATACACTATTCTTAGGGCGTCGAGAATGTTTCCAACCCGAAAACATCCTAGACTGGACCGAGAATCGAACTCGCCATCTCCAATTTAAGATAATGATATAGAAATGCATATCATCTTCCAAACTTAGAGCATCATTATCGGCCGCGAGTATTTTGATAATCCGCACTGCGCTGCCATTTTAGTTTAGTCACTCTTTTTCGTATCAGTCCCTGTTTTCGGCTATCAATTTGGTTGCTGTATTTCGCACCGGTAACGTTAAATAGCAGCGCTCTTACCACGCTACCAAATTTATTCAGCTGTCAGCTGCGCTACTGTTTTAGCAGCCCGTTTATTAGCGACCGGTAAAGAGTCAAGTTTTTAAGAAAATGTTAAAGGAAGACTGTTTTGTAAGGAGCTACGTTTTAAGCAGTTTGATTAATGCGTCCAGCTCTTTCAGTCATATTTGTTAGAATAATTGTCATTGTTTTGTGTTCCAAAGTTAGACATCTCGAAGGTATTTTCTTCTATCTTTTGTAAGTTACTATGACAACTTTCTGAAGCAATTTTATTTCCCCGGTGTACACAGGACATAGAGGTGATCGGGCAATATGGGCCACCTAAGGAAATCGTTTCGAAAAGCGCTGAAAAGCTCAACAAATCATCATTTAAATGTAGTTGACTTATACTAGGGAGTGTTACCTTTCATATTACGTCGATGAATGGTGAAAAATGCGTTTTGGAATTGCTGGAATGCATGTTTGAAAATGTTTTGTTTTCAATATGGGAACACATATTGAAAACAAAACATTTTCAAACATGCATTCCAGCAATTCCAAAACGCATTTTTATATACGGGACAATATGAGCCACCATTTGGGGCAGTATGGGCCACCATTAACCACATGCGATTTTCGTTGGGTGAAAGCTGTTGAGTATTCCCTTTAGCTATGTAGGTTTTCTTTTAACCTGCGCTTAATGGGGAACGTCATTAACAGTATAATGAAAAAATAAATTTCCCCATACTAATTTGCATGCAAACTTAAAACGGCTTGTGCTAAATCAGTTTTAATCCAAATGAGCTCAAATCTTCAGAGGACACTCAGAACATGGTAAAGAATTAGATGAGCACTGTGGAGCAAAATCGATTTTTTGAACCACCCTACTGTACAACTCTCAGTTGAAATTCTTTTTCGACTAGAACTGTCAAAATTATTAGAGAACCAAGTAAATTTGATGCTGAGATTTTTTAGCCTTTCATTCTTAATTTGCCTGTATGGCTTGATCTTCCTGTATGGCTCTACTTTCTAACCAGAACTCCACTTAGAGTTTAAAAATTTAAGAAGTTTAGAATTTAATAATTTTTAAATTCTAGAATTGTAGGATTTAAGACTATAAGAATTCTAGCATTTCAGAAATTTAGAATTTGGAATTTTAGAATGTTAGAATTTTAAAATCTTGAAATTTTAGAATTCAAGGATTTTTGAATTTTAAAATTTAAAAATTTTAAAATTTAAGAATTTTAAAATTTTAAAATTTTAGAAATCTTAAAATTTTTCAAATTTTAAAACTTTAGAATATTCAAATTTAGGAATTTTGAATTTTAAAAGTTTATAATTTCAAAAGTTTAGAATTTTAAATCCTAGATTTAGAAATTCTAACATTTTAAAATTTCAGGTGGATAACAAACGATCACTGTATAGTCTAGGCTATACAATATATACAATATAATATATTATATTATCTTCTATATAATAAAAATGGTCTGTGTTCGTATCCGCATAGCTCGAAAAGGACTAGATGAATTTTCTTCACTTCTTCAGCAGATATGTTCGTATTCGTTTCCGACGGATTTATATGATATTTTCTTATGGTCTGTGTTCGTACCCGCATAACTCGAAAACGACTGGATGGATTCTCTTCACTTTTTCAGCAAATATGTTTGTTTTCGTTTCTGACGGGTTTATATGATATTTCCTTATGATAAAATTATGAGTTAGGTTGAGTAAATTGTGAAAAACTAAAATTAAGATTCGTATGGAAATTTGGCATGGGCGATTCACAACGCGCATTTTCGCCTACTATGCAGGATAACGTCTGCCGGGTCAACTAGTTAGAAATATAACTGCCTCGACTATACAGTGATTATTTGTTACCCACCTAACATTTAAAAATCTAAAATTATTAGATCCTAAAGATCTGAAATTTTAAACTTCTGAAATTATATACTTTTAAAATTCTAAAATTTGAATATTCTAAAATTCTAAAATTTTAAATTTTAGGTTTTAAAATTTTAAATTCTAAAATCCTAAAATTATAAAATTTTAAGAAAAAAAAACTTCCTAAATTCTAAAATTTTAAAATAACTCTAGGGCTTTTAAATCTTAGAATTCTGAAAGTCTTGAATGTAAAAATTCTAAAATTCTAAATTTTTTACATTCAACATTCTAAAATTTTAAGTATAAAATTATAAAATTTTTAAATTCTGAAGTTTTAAAATTCTTAGTTTCCAAAATTCCAAATTTCTTTCCAAAATTCAAAAATTCTTAAGTTCTAGAATTCCAAAATTCTAAAATTCTAAAACTTCTAAAAATACTAAAATTCTAAAAAATTAAAATACTAAAATTCAAGACAAAATTTTCAAAACGACTTATCTGCTTTTGTAAACAAAGATTCAAACGACGATTTGTCGAATCTGATAGCTCTCCCACGCAAACCAACACCACCAATAGGTAGGTGAAGGAATCCGCTACCTGTTGATGGTGTTGGTTTGCGTGGGAGAGCTATCAGATTCGTCAAATCGTCGTTTGAATCTTTGTTTACAAAAGCAGATAAGTCGTTTTGAAAATTTTGTCTTGAATTGTGAAATACTTGAGCTCTACGATGAATTTAAAAATTCTAAAGGATCAATCAGATGGAAGGCTAGTTTCGTATTGCGTGGTAGACGACGATTAAGGGTTCTTTCACAAATTACGTAACGTAAAATTAGATGACCCTCCCCCACGTAATACTTTTTGTATGGAAGGTTTATTTTTTTGTGTTGATCGTAACGCTCAACGTGACCCCCTCCCTCCCCCTAAAGCGTTACGTAATTTGTGAAATGCCCCTTATCTATATGGAGACAACAAGTACTGCCTAGGCCATTTCAGCACTAGCTTGAAAATAAATAACATCAATAAATGCTTAACTACAACGTTTTATTCATGTTCTTAAAAATGTAATCAACAACCAGGAAGAAAATATAGATAAACAACTCAACAAAGACGCTTTCATTCGATTGGGGTGTTCTCGTTGTTTTTGTTGGGTCCGTATTGCAATTTCTTTGGTCGATTTTTATGCGTAGATGTGACCTTCGATGTTAAACGTTGCTTGCTGTTTTTCATTATTCCTTTAAAGAATTTGTCACTGGTTGATTCAGCAAAATCTTTGTCCGCTAGTTGGATAACTTTGAAGAAAAGTTCGCGGAACTTCGAGTAAAATTTGAGAGGAATTTTCCCCAAATTGACCTCAACTGCACCTTGTGCTTCTCCGGCGGGGGGCTCTGTGTTGTCCCGAGTTAGTCCTGTCCAGGAGCACATATTCATGAATTCTCGCGTTGCCATATAGTCGATCAACTTGTACGCACTGGTAACCCCGTCTGATTTTCCGGACGTCCCACAGACGCTGCTAAGCTGCCGCACGTACTGCTGCATCTTAGTATCACTTTTTAATTCTTCTTCCAGACGCACCAAATCATTAACAGTTGTTACAGGCCTGAACACATTTTCGGCCGGCTTAGTTTCAGCTTTCACATTCTTCTCAATAACAAACACCTTCTTATTTAGAATGTCGAAAGATGTAATTATCTGTGCCAGACTCGTCATTATTTTTAGTTGATTTTTATGCAATAAAGTTTGATTAGCAACAATGGCCGCCAGCGTTGCATCCGGTATGATGTTGCCACAACTTTCCGCAGTGTTCGGAATAGATTCTGCACACGGATGCTCTTCAACCACACTGTATTCTTGAACGAGTTCTTGAACGTGTTGTTGGTTAGCGAGCTCATCATAGCCATAGCCTTCTTCCTCCATATATTCGATCATATCATTTTCATCGTGAGTAGCCTAAAACAAAACATATATAATTTTTGAAATTAGCATTTCATAAAATGACACTCACCATATCATTGCTGTCGATATGTTCTTCCTCTAGGGCACATTCATTCTTCGCAAGTTGCGAATTTGGCAGGAATAAGTTAAAATCCTTCTTAACGCCCAATGGATTTTTGGTTGCCGTTTTCCGGGCAACTTTTTGAACTGCCGGCTCAACGTTTTCTTCTATTTCTGTGTCCGGTGCCGCCTCCATGCGTTCCAGCTCCAAGTTCGCTTCGGCGTATGTTCGAAATTCCCGTTTTGGTATACACGCCATTTTTTCCCAGCTTTCACTAGGGAGAGAATCTTCGATTAGGCATAATCTGCCGACAGCCGATTTCTTGGGCCAGCGAAGAATGCCCATGTCCTCCCACCTCGATGGCACTATTGAGAGGCATAGCTCTCCGTTTTCTACCGTCTGGACTATTTTAAACGGCATCACTCTTCGAAATTACTTGCCAAAATCGACAATTTGATTTTTCAGTTCGATTCGACAGATAAAACGATTTGCTGCAACTTACAGACACGCTTATAAAACTTTACCTAAAAAGATTTTTTTTAGCTATTCGTTATTTTTTTTTCAGATTGACTTTGACATTCATTAAAATAATAAAGTTTATCGGTTTAATAACATATGGTATTATTCATTTCTTTCAATATAATTGAATGAATAAATATGATTTATTGCAGTAAAACGAGTCAACCCATATTTATAAACAAAATATAAACCAATTTTTGGTATTCTACAACTCATGAATACAGGAGAATTTTGATAACGTGTTAAAGTTTACCTATAATATTTCCGTTAGATGGCGCTTCGTTTAAAAAGTAATTTAGGGCTTTATGTTATGTTATACTAGTTATTTTGACGTTTGCTATGTGTTTACACAAATCGAGTTCAAAATTTCAAGTTTTAGCTTTACTAGTTGTTTTTTTTATAATAAACTAAAAATAGGATGCAAAATCTAAACGATTATGCTTCACGGAAGGGTGAATCTTAGATTTTGTGAGTATTTTCAATATTTAAAGCTTCCTTCATAATAAGGATTTTTTTTTTCAGGTCGGCATCAGGTTCGGGTCGAATGTCATCTAGATTGTACTACGAGTAAGGATTGTATTTGTAACATCAAATCTGGATTACAGAAGCTATTGCTGGTTTGTGCATTCGTTGTGAATTACGCACGAGAAGAAGTAAGCAGTTCCTGTGTTACTCGAGGATTAATAATGAATGAGAAATGTTATTACACTCGATGTTTGTGCTCATTCAATGTTTTGCATGAATGTGGTGTTGATGGCTTACATAAGACGACTACACCTTGAATTCAAATATCGACACTACAAAATGCTCCGTACGAGACGTAGGAAAAGCAGAAGCTATCCGGCGCACCATCACAAAATCGTTTGATTTTTGTAATTCTAAAACTATATCCGGAAATGGGAAGTGAAGATGTGTGCTGAACAGGTACATCGAATGTAGACAATAAAAAACCTTTGTTTTAAACTGCTATGCTTGTGTCACTTATATTTATTTCTCCTGCATATATTCTCACAAATACAAGGACCTCAAATGATTGTGATTTTTTGTAAGTCAGCAAGGTAGAGTGTGCAATAATGGAATAAATACTGTATCCACTGTAGAATCCAAAGGAATAGCTACCATTTTGCACCTTATATCAGACAAATTATAAAATTTGGTATCATGTTCTGAACGCAGTGAACGATAAATATGCAACACATTAGATTGTATAGGTGTTATGAAAAATGGATTAAGTTGCCGCAAGCAACTGCCTTTGATTTTCACTTCCTCTCTTCCATTTTTGAACGCGGTATTCATACCTACAATTTCGTTTGATTTTGTTAAAAACCACTGGTTCGTAAAATCATTGCTCAATGTAAAACTGTTTAACTCAATTTGCTTATATGCCCTGGTTTCACTATCAACGAATTGTGGATTATCCTTAACATCAAAATCTGTCATCTCTTTCCTTAGCACAGGTGACAAATGGTTCTTATCGTTACTTAGATCAATGTTTTTCGAAATTTTATTCATTTCACTTAATCGTTTAGCAATTTGTGAGAGCGGTTTTCTACCAGATCTGATGAGATTCTTAATTTGGAAAAGTTTGTTTTCGAAAGGGTACGCGCTGAACTTTGACAATATACCAAACCGTTCAACATCATCTACTAGGTGACTTAGATTATGTACGTTGCTAGAAATATAATCTTCTCCGTAAAAATCTTTGAAATGGTCCAGAAAGTGCATTATTAACATGTGGGCAATTTTCAAAAGGTGAGTATGACTTTCTGATGAGCATATAGTAACAGCACAGAAAAAGGAAAGAAAATGTTCATACACATCTGACGAGAGAATTGGCTTGAGAACAACAATTGATACATAGAGTAAAAATGTACGAAACTCGAGACCTTTCCAATGACCTACACAATCTAGGCCACGAACCGCTCGATGGATCTCACGAGGCAGTCTAAGCTGAAGTAATCTTTTGGAAAGATCAGTTGTGACATTGGCAGGCCACTTGGTATTGATTTTGCCGAATTTCCCATCTCGCCATCCCAACAAGAGCTTTTTCATAATTCCCAAGTCTACAAGATGCAGTGAATCTCCGATTGGAAAATCCTTTATCATGTCTATGTTGAGCCTCAACAGAGGAGTATCGTTCTTGTGATGCGATCCGTATTTTTTGTTGCGAAAGTCTTCATCGGTTCTTGGAGGACATACTGTCAGAGGAAAATAGTTCGTATGAGATATGTACGAGTATTCACCGACAGTTGTACACTTCTGACAACCGTGTTGTGCATTGAAGTAAGCAGTTCCTAAAACATAAATTATACTGTGAATATACGCTCCAATATTTAACGTGCTTCCCTAGCAGCACACATGTTCCACATTTGTTACTGCAACTTATATGTGACCGAATTCAGTCACAATCAAGTTGCTGCAAACTGTTTTGTCTGACTTGTGCTGCTCAGGTTGTATTCAAACATACCTTTGATGAAAGCTCTTGCCAGGGAATCACAGATAAAACACTTAATAGTCACCGTAACTTTATGGCCATTTACAGTTATACCTTCCTGGCATACTCTCTCCATCTCATTAACAAAGGGCGTTCAAAACGAAACCACATTTGATGGTTTCTGTTTTCCTGCATAAATGCCAATGATCATCGGATCGACATCTGGAAATTCGTTGATATTCATTAATATCGGCCAAAACTCGTCCTTTGAACTTTTATACTCAGGTAGACCATCGATTTTTAAGGAAATAGAAACAGGCTCACTAATTTCCGACAATACCCTGTCGATACATGATTTGACACCTTGATGCCAGTATAGCCCATTCTCCATTTGAGATATCTCCACAGCTTGGTCTGTTTTCAACAATGTTCTTGGGTCTTTGGGCAAAACGTCCGATAAGCGAGTATTCAAAATTAACAGAAGTTCTTTTAATGACGACTGCCGAATGTTGTTCTTCACAGCCCACGTTTGTAAATCGGTCAAAAGACGCAGGTTGGCAAAAGTTTCATCTTCTGGTTCATGTTCAGAATAGTCCTCTCTATCGTCAGATATCTGTTCAGAGGACTCAAGGAAATCTACAGATGGTTCGAAACGAGTTGGTGATGGAACTGCTTCAAATGTTTGGGGCGGCATACTTTCCACCTGACTTGTGCTTGTTTCAGAACTACTTTCGTAACCGGGAGTCTGTGATTTGCACATTCTTTCGTATAATTGTGAGTTCATTTTCAAAATATTATTGAAATTCTTTTTAACATTTCGCTTGAACGTACCGGAGGCTTTAATTTTTTTCCACGGATCCATCTTGAATCACTTAGAGGTAAATCAGCACTGATTAAAATTGTACGCGAGCAATGATTTCGAATTTGAATCAGAAGCATGTATTTCCACAGTAGGTCGCACCAGATCGTATGACGTACCACATAAAGCTTAAATCTATCAGTACTATTTTCTGTAGTTATATCCAAGAGCAGCTAAATAACCCACAATTCGTATCTATATTAGGCTGCTACAATGGAACACAGATTACCAACAATTATATTTTATCAAGCAGCAATGATTTTTTTCATTTTAAATATATGCGATATCATTTCGCATTTACCACAATGCATTTTTTGCGCATTGAGTGTAATTGCGTTTTCTAATATACCCATAAATCTGCAATACTACAGAGAAGGTAATTTATTGTGAATTTCCGACAGATGGTGTAATATAAATACCACGCCATCTGAAGGAAATAAGAAAACTTGAAAAGGTTTATACTAGCATTATTGTGACCAAAAAGTTTTATTGGATTCTTGGGGAGGACATATTGGATTTATTATGGAAATGGTTATTTTTTTTCGCCATATTGAAATTGAAGAAATTTTCTTTGATTTAATTATCAAAATGCTGTAAATGAACGTTTATTCTTTGATGGATTGCAGATCAGGATGTAAGGATGTAAAATGTTGCAGATAAGGATGTAAAATGTTGGCGAACCCCAAATTAATTTCCTTTCAGCCTTCGTAAACTTTAATTAATACTGAAGCGCGTTAATTTTGAAGCTCTAACATGCTCACATTCACCATAAATTCTAATGCGCATATGTTTCAGAGCCAACAGTTGGCTAAAATATCACATTCTTTTACATCATCATGGCTGTTATTGAAAACCAAAATACCTGGCAAACTTCATAACAACATTACTATCTAACAAATATTTTTTGTTTGTATAGTAATTTTTCTTTCCAAACCAATGAGAAAAAAATACAAGAAAGGCAAAAACAACATAATTTATGGGAGCAGCTGTCACGCCGCCATAAGTACACTATACTTCTGATTGCTCTTATGATAGTTGTGCTAACCTTTTTAAGATAAAGTGCTTGCACAGAAAATGGTTTTATAACAGATTTATTAGTTTCTAGATATTTGCTTTATTAACCTTCTCAGGATTGGTCCACTTGGTAAAAAAGTGTTCTTATAGCGGTTCTCAATAGGTTATGATGTGGTTATCGGTTTTATTGTTGGTTTTATTGAATTGATCTTGAAAACCACTATTAGAGCCACATAAAACTAAAAATGTTACTTGGGTTGAGACGCAAGTGAAAGACAAATACTCGGAGGGCATGATTGGGATGATACCGCGGCTCAGGACATCATGCAAGCCTCAGAAGATTCGGTAGACCATATAATTCAAACTCCAGGACAATTTGGAGATCTTACAACTTCATAATGCAATAATTGAAGACGCAAGTAAAAGACAAATAAACAGATGTCAAATTCGGTTGACGTCATGTAAGACGCAAGTGAATGTATTCAAAAGTATCCAACGATCAATAAATTAAGTGAAATACTAGAAATTTTAGCAAATTTTTTTTTACGTCACATTCGGTTGACGTCCCCCCAATAAGTGACGTACAAAGAGGGTTGAGTGTAGAAACAATATTAGGTTTCGAAACAAGTTCCTAATTCAATTTCCGCAGGAAAAAGAATACTCCTGAAAGATTTTCCGTCGGAATTTCAAACAAAATTCCAATTGAATTTACAAAAGAATTGTCGATGTAATTCTTTAAAGAATTTGTAAATAAATTCTCGCAGGAATCCCTAGAAGAATTTCCGACGGAGTTTCTGAAGGAATTTTCGAGGATATTTCAAAAGGTATTTCCAAAGACAAAAAGGAAAAAAATGTATTCCGAAAATAAATTGCAGGATTCCATTAAAATTATTAGAAAATTTCGAAAGTTATTCCGAAATTATTTTAGCAATTTCGTCGGAATATGTTTTAAAATTTCTGCTAGTAGTTTCTCAAGAAATCCTTTTGGGAACTCCAGTGAGAAATTTTCCTCAGGAATTTCTTCAGATCTCCAGGAATTCTTTCGAAAATTTTTATAGGAACTCCTTCGCTCGTTCATCCGGATTGTTTTAGTAACTCTCCTACGAATACCTTCAGACCTTCAGAGATTCCTTTTGAAATTTCTCCGGATTTCCTTTTGAGTATTCTTTCGAGAATCCCTTCAGAAACTCTTTCAGAAATCCTTGGGAAATTTCATATAGAAATCCTTTTGAGAATTCCTTCAAGGAATCTTTGCAAATTTCTTATGCAATTTATTCAGGAATTCCTTTTAATTTTCCATTAGAAACTCCCCCGGAAATTCCTTCAGGATTTCATATGTCATCCTTCAATGTTTTTTGGCAGAATTCTTTTAACAAAATTTCCGGAATTCTTGCCGGCAAGGCAAGGAATATTACTAAAGGAATTTCTGTAGAAATTCACAAAGGCTTTTTGAGAGGTGTTATCGCACATAAGAGCGTTTCTGCTGGTCGGATTCTGTCGGACATTGTTCTTTCTTCATCGCAATGGTTGTGGACTGTATACACGGATTAACTTGACGGAACAATTAATGTTTATTGGACGGAATAACTTGTACACCACTTATCTTGTTTAACGTTCGTTTTACTGATCACTTAACTTCACAAATGACGGACAAGGTTCTTGATTTGCACCCTATTACTTTACTACAGACTGTAGTGACTGACTAATAACGATTGATTTGGACATTATGACTCCTTAACTATGACGGTATCTCGACGGACTATCATGACGGACTATCACGACAGACTATTACGACAGACTATCTTTTTTCTTAGCTGCGGACTAGGGTTAAATACCCTTCGAAATTTATGGAATCTAATAGCTTTCTATATGATCCTCTCGCATATTGATCATTTGTTCTCTGGCAATTTCTAAGATCAATTATGATACGGTTAATGACCTCATACTGTAAGCTTACATCTACATATGAACAGATTTGGCGGTAAAATACTGGAAATGATTCTGACTGACTCAAATCTTCCTAATAGTGTGTGAATGCGTTACGATTGCTTGTCAGTATTACTGATCTAATGCAAACTGATCGTTTCTGACTGAATCATGCGTAAACAGAGGTTTTACGGAAGAATCCCTGGAGAATTTCTTAGGAATTTATTTCAGGAGCTGCTTTGGAAATTTCTCCAGGAGATATTTCATGAATTTACAAAAAAAAATCGTTCGGAAAGTCCTCGTCACATTTTTTCCGTAAAAAATACACCCTGGAATAAATTCGGTTAGTCATCTAGAGGTTTTTTTTTCAGGCATACCATCAAAAACTACTACAGGAGTTCCATTGTAAATTCCTCTAAGTAATACATCGGAAGCTCCTCAAGTGATTCATTACTAAGTTCCTCAAGAAGCATATTCAAACATCCTTCACAAATAATTCTATACGAATTCTTTCACTATAAATTCTTTAGGAATTCTTTCGAAAATTTCTTTGAAAAATTGTATGAAAAATCTTTTGGAAACACCTGAATCGGAAATCCCTCCAGGATTCCCAAAGAAATCACGGCAGAACTCAAAAAAGAATCCCTCCAGAATTCCCGAAGGAATCCCTCCAATACTTCCAAAGTCATCATTGCCGAGCTCAAGAAGGAATCCCTCCAGAATTCCCAAAGGAGTCCTTCCAGGATTGTTGAGAAATCAACGCAGAACTCAAGAAGAAAACCACTCCAGAATTCCCGAAGGAATCCCTTTGAACTCAAGAAGGAATCCACGATTCTCGAAAAAATCAGTGCAGACCCCGGAATTCCCGAAGAAATCCCTCCAGCATTCCCAAGGAAATCGCTGCAGAACTCAAGGTGGAATCCCTCCAAAATTTTACGAAGAAGTGCCTCCAGGATTCCCAAAAAAGTTCATTCCGGATTGCCGAAGCAATCACTCTAAACTTCCCCAATGAGTCCCTTCCAGATTCCCTAAGGAATTCCCTGAAGGAATGCTTCCAGGGTTTCCGAAGGAATTCCTTTGGAATTTCTCCCTGATTCCCTCCAGGATTCCCAAATATATCCCTTCATGACCCTCAAATGAATCCCTCCAAGATTCCCGAAAGATTCTCTCCAGAATTCCCGAATCATTTTTTTTTTTGCAGAACTGAAGAAGGAATTCCTCCACAATTTCCGAAAAAAAATCCAATAGGACTGCCAAAGGAGACCCTTTGGGATTCCTGTTAGCGCCTCTGCACTAGTGCGCCTTACTTTACCTACTGCGACAACGACCAACGTGTATACTCGGCATCAGTCTACAAGGAACAAGCAGAAAGCAGCGCACGTCACTGTCATGACAGATGAAACGGAACGGTTGACATCGTACGTCATTCCGGTATGATGAGTGGTAGAACAGTAAAAGCAAGGAATAAAAACCCAGATTAATCCACCTAGCGGTGATGGTGCCTTTCTCGACCTTCGTAGAATGTGTGTGCTTGAAAATAGATGAGCTCGGAGTAAAATAGAAAAATTTCTTTGTCCGTTCTATGAAAATCAGATTATTTATGGCAAAGATATTGTAGATCCAGTTGAAAACCGAAAATCATATTTTGTCCCATTCCCGGATGTCGCGACTGCATCGCGAGTGGTGCCCGACTATGGCACAGTTGCGCACTACTCGCGATGCAGTTGCAACATCCGGAAATGCGGAAATGCGATTGTCGCGAAAACTCGGTTCGGTTTTCAGCTTGATCTACAATATGCTAATAAGAATTTCGACATTTTGTTTCCTTTTCCAATCTTTTGACGTCCATACCCCTGATTTCATTTACCCAGGCATATATTTTAAGGATATCACTCCTGGATGTAAATTGAACTGAAGCTCCGACTACACAAAAGAAAACGAAAATGTCATTCCCATCAAGCGAGCGGAGGGCAATATTTGTTATGATATAAATCTCATGACCGTCTTTCTACCAAACTCCCGTATGAAGAGGAAGGGAAGTGTATCAGTGTGGAAGCATCCGATAGTTCGTTTTCGGAAAGAAATTATAGCCTTTCGGTACAACTTTGTTGCACAAGAAAGGCAAAAAGTATTTTGGCCATAATTTCAAAGGTCATAGTCCAATCTGGCCAACTTTCTAAATAGAACAGGATTCCGCATCTAATGCAATTTGTTGTGAGTAAATCGGTTGAGGGTAAGTCCATTAAAAGTCAGCTAGACTTTTTTACTCGCTTTTTTATAACACATAGTATATTTTGGCCATAATTTCTGTGCCCATGGTCCAAATTTTCAATAGAAAACAATACGACAGGATTCCACGTCGAATGAAACTTGTTGGAATTATAGATAGTGGAATATATAGATGAGTGAAGATAAATCCTCTGTCTCCAAACGAACTGTCAAACGTGTCTCCAAACGAGCATGACGTCACGATTTCAATGGAAACGTTAAGGGCTGTGACGTCATATGTGCGTGTGCACGGGCAGAAAAATCGACTCAGCCATGCTTTCGCTCATCTATATATTCTACTATCTATAGTTGGAATTAAATCGTTGAGAATAAGTTCCAAAACACTGAGCTAAACTTTTCGCACTTTTGGTGCACGCACACACACACAGAGACATCATCGCAGTTCATCGAGCTTATACGTATATAACACTATGAGTCTCCAGGCCTTCTGTAAAAGTTTGGTTTTGGAGCGAACATACAGCCTTTTCGTAGAAAAAGGCAAAAATGATGTTTCAGCCATAATTTCCGATCTCATAGTCCGATCTAGCCAATTTTCAATAGAAAACAATGGGACAAGATTCTGCGTCGAATGCAATCTGTTGCGAGCATCAATAGATGAAGTCTAAGTGCTAAAAAAGTGAGCTGGACTTTTTCGAACTCTTTTTCACAATAAATAGTAATTTGACCATAACATCTAAGCCCATAGTCCGATCTGGCCAATTTTCAATAAGAAAATATGAGACATTCTGCGTCGAATGCAACTTGTTGCGAGCAAATCGGTTGAGGGTAAGTGCCCGAAAAATGAGTGACATTTTTTACGCGATTTTTTCGTATGAATTTGTATTTTGGCCATAACTTCTGATCCCATAGTCCGATCTGGCCAATTTCAAATAGGAAACAATGGGACAGGATTCTGCGTCGAATGCAACTTGTTGCAAGCAAATCGGTTGAGGATAAGTGCCCGAAAAATGAGAGACATTTTTTACGCGATTTTTTCGTATGAATTTGTATTTTGGCCATAACTTCTGATCCCATAGTCCGATCTGGCCAATTTCAAATAGGAAACAATGGGACAGGATTCTGCGTCGAATGCAACTTGTTGCGAGCAAATCGGTTGAGGGTAAGTGCCCGAAAAATGAGTGACATTTTTTTTAGTAGTTTTGCGCACACACACACACACACACACACACACACACACACACACACACACACACACACACACACACACACACACACACACACACACACACACACACACACACACACACACACACACACACACACACACACACACACAGACATCACCTCAATTCGTCGAACTGAGTCGATTGGTATATAACACTATGGGTCTCCGGGCCTTCTATAAAAAGTTTGTTTTTGGAGCGATCATATAGCCTTTACCGTATACTTAGTATACGAGAAAGGCAAAAAGCCGCATTGAATTTCACGCCGCGAATATAGTTTCTAATATTTAATACTAAATTTAGTGATTCAGTAGTGAAACTGTTGAATTTCAGTCAGGTAAACACTAATTACATGAATTACATGAATTACGTGCAGTAAATTAATTGTAAATCCCGTTATTCGGTGAATTTCAATTGCAGTCTGTACTAAGCTATTCTAACCTGTATTTGTTAGATCAGTTCCATAAAATAAAAGGTAATTAGTTTGGCTTTAATCATTTAGTGATGTATTTTACCGACAAATTTATAAAGCATACAGAAACTGCATCACGGATCGCTAAAAATAATACGTTTCGGAATACAGCCAGTTTGCAACCACTTTCCCGCTAGACAGAAATACCACGCAGTGCAGACCATTTATAAAAGGGACTAAACGTGAGTACAGACACAGAACTCCTTTGTAAATATGATGAATTCATTGCTATCAGATTCCAATTGGAAAATCAACCACAGAAATGTTAGATTTAAGAGATACATAATTATCCTGATCGGTTAAAAACACAATTGTTGTACGTATCAATTTCAGGAAAATAATAATGCTCATGCACAGTTAAACAGTAAATCCCATCAAATCGGTCGTTTTTGATTGCTGCATTATTATTACGGAAATTCCCTTTTTCCCATCTGTTGGCAATCTCCAACAATTCCCAAAGGAATCCCTTCAGGAATGTTCCAGGATTTCCATAGGAATCCCTCCAGAATTGCCGAAGGAATCCCTCCTAGCTTCCTGAAAGAATTCCTTCATGACTTCAAAAGAAATCCCTTCAAGATTCCCTCCAGAATTCCCGAAGGGTATTCGAAAGAATCCCTCCATGGTTCCAGGAGGAAACTCAGCAGAATTTCTGAAGAAGTCCTTCCAGGATTCCGGAAAGAAATTCTACATGATTCGCTAACGAACTCCACCATGATTCCCGAACGAATCCATTCAAGATTCTTGAAAGACTTCAGCACTCTCAAAAAAATCCTGCAGAGCTGGAGAAGACATTTTTCTTCAAGTTTCGAAGGAATCTCTCCAGAATTCCCGAATAAATCCTTCAAAGCTCCCAAAGGAATCCTTGCAGAAATCCCGAAAGAGTTCATTCCGAATTCCCAAAGGAATCCCTCCAATGTTCGCAAATGAATCCCTTCAAGATTCCCAAAGGAATCCCCGCAAAATTCCTGAAGGAATCCTATCAGGATTTTCGAAGGAATTCATTCAACATTCCAGTTGCAATTCCTCCTTGATTTCGGATCGAATTTCTCCTGGATCCCTTCCCGTTGGATTTCCTCCCTGATTCCCGAACGAATCTCTGCAGGATTCCCAAAGGAATCTTTTCAGGACTCTCGAAGAAATCCCGATAAAACTAAAGAAGGAATCCCTGTAGAACTCAAGAAGAAGCCCCAATAGAATTCCCGAAGGA
The DNA here is from genome assembly GCF_024139115.2 of Armigeres subalbatus. Taxonomy (NCBI): domain Eukaryota; kingdom Metazoa; phylum Arthropoda; class Insecta; order Diptera; family Culicidae; genus Armigeres; species Armigeres subalbatus. The sequence continues at coordinate 123,855,322 of NC_085141.1, read as the reverse complement.
ATTCCAGAAAGAATTTCTCCATTACTCCAAGAGGAATCCCTTCAGAAGAATGTTTCCTATATTTTCGAAGGAATTTCCAGAATTCCCGAAATAATCCTTCCAGAATTTCCAAAGGAACCCTCTAGATTTCGCGAAATAATCCCCCTAGATTGAAGATTGAAGCTCCGCCGCTCTGCAACGGCGATATGAACGAACTGCTTGACCTGACTGACATGACTGAAAAATAAACATGAAAATCTTTGATGTTTATTGTTCATCCTCATCTATCCTTGCCATCTTCGTGCATCCTTTCGACACGTTGAAAAAATATCGAATAGAAGCAAAAGAAATCTAATAAAAACACACTGATCTAAAAAATTTCATAAATATCTGCTAGATATCAAGAAGCGTCGAATCGTCAATCTGGATGTGTCGCACCCCTCGGGTCAACTCTAAAAACCTCTCGGTGGCTACGCTACGAAATTAGCAAATAAAATTAGATAAATTATCAGTAATGAAGTACCGAATATTAAAATACAGTTCCAAATAATATTCAATACTACATTCAAATCTCAATCCAAAAATTCAAATTGAAATCCAAACCAAATACAACAACCGAGCCCATTTCCAGTCAGCCCCATATGCTTGTTGAAATCCAGATTACAACGAAATATTAAACTCACCTCAGTGGATAAACTTCAGCATATCTATGCTCACCATAACAGTTGAGAAAATCATCTTTGCGAATGGATGCCAATATACGACAAATAGGATAAAAGCTTTTGCGTAGGAAGCATCGCTGTAAGCACAAAAGCTTGCCCCTTCTAACTCGTGCTTAGTATTTTATCCTTAGCAGAAAGCTTGGACGGCGTATTTTTCCGTACGTAGCTGAATATTCGAACAAAGTATAACGGTAATTGATTGATTTTAATGAGACCTACATCATGTTATTTTACGTATTTCCTGCGTTATTAGATACATTTAGGTTAGGCCCCAACAAAATGACCGAAAGCGTACCTAATGCAACAATAGAATCGAAGCGTGCATTTTAATAATAAAAATGTTGATTTTTGATCATTATCATCGCAATTTTCTCTATTATTTATTAGAAGTTTAGGGCCCTCCTTAGCCGTGCGGTAAGACGCGCGACTACAAAGCAATACCATGCTGAGGGTGGCTGGGTTCGATTCCCGGTGCCGGTCTAGGGAATTTTTCGGATTGGAAATTTTCTTTGGGCATAAAAGTATCATCGTGTTAGCCTCATGATATACGAATGCAAAAATGGTAACTTGGCTTAGAAACCTCGCAGTTAATAACTGTGGAAGTGCTCAATGAACACTAAGCTGCGAGGCGGCTTTGTCCCAGTGTGGGGATGTAATGCCAATAAGAAGAAGAAGAAGGTTTAATTAGATGCACTGGAGACAGCTATTGTTAATTGTTGGGGCACCTCAAACTAGATTAAGAAGTAAGTAAATAGTAAGTCGATGTGATCTTCAACTCTATCTAAATCCTTGCTAACCTGAATCTGACCGATGCATATTGTCGAAGTAGCACCAAGTTAGAATTCGGAAGCAGTGACTTTGTCCGAATTTTATCTGTCCAACTAAATGCTGCACACTCAGTTTTTATTTCTGAAGCTCGGCAAAATCCGCACAGCCGTGTGCTCAGGCAAAATTAAAATTGATATCCCAGCAAAGATGGCGTTTGTTAGCTGTGTTTCGGCAAATTATTTGCAGATTTTCATCAAGTTTGACAGAAATCTCAGCATAAAACATGTTTACTGGGGCACGGCTGTGTGAATCTCGGTAAAAGTTCAAAAAATTGCGAATATGCGAATCCAGTTTTCCTGTATCTTGAGAGAAATCCATCTTCGATAGTAAAAGTCTATCAACTTGCTACCGGATAGATAATACTCATTTTGAAAATTCACCCCTCTCGAAGGTCTCTTCAATATCGAACAAGGAAGAGTTCACTGTTGTGCGCATATTTGAAATAAAGAAGCGTTCTACTGACAAAGTTTTCATGAAATGCCGATAAATGATTTACCTACATTTTGTTATGATTCGTTTCAAACGTATATCAATTTTCAGTATTTCGACTAGTTTCGTATCGACATCAAGTGTATTTGTTTCTCATTTATATAGACAGAAGCTGATATCAAGGTCACTCCTGACAGAATCCAAGTTTCAAAGTGCTCGCGTTTTCGGGGGCACATCACTCGATACGGAGGCGGCAGACAATTGTCACAACTGCGTCGCAGCATGCGTGAAAAAATAAAAATGGCAGTTGTGTGTTGCTTCCGTATCGAGTGGTGTGCCCCCGAAAACGGGGGCGCTTTGAAACTTGGATTCTGTCAGGAGTGACCTTAAGATACTCCTCAGGAAACTTTGAATTTCCGAAATTTTAATATAACACCTTTTGTATACCAGAAAGACAAAACCCTAACTTTAGCTTAACATCTTTTTTTCCTATGAAACTTTTCGGAAGAAAACAGGTTGCCTAAAAGTTGAATGAAATTTCTTTCGATTTAGTACAAATGTTGGAACATCGTGGAACAAGTTTTTTCTTTATTTCAGCATTCGTTTTCATGCAACATCAATAAATTTTCTACTTTAAATTCCTATACGAGTTTAAACTTGTAATACTTTTGGTTTACATTTCTCATGTTAGTTCTAACTTCATTCATTGGTATTTTCACGGTTTTTACGGTTTTAACACATATCGACGTCTATGACTAGTTAATGTCATCTCTTCAACATAAGCTCTAATTTTTGCCTTGATTGTTCCATTCGTTTTGATTCATACCCGTTAACATAGGATAGGACTTTCCAAGGGACAGTTTCTAGACCTAACACGCATCAAAAGAGTGAACTCACAGAGTACAAAATAAACCAGCTATTCCAAAACATCCCATGAATTTGGCCCTCTTGTGCGTGCAGATCGCTCCCTCCATACAAAATTTGACCAGCCGCCCACGCGGAGAGAGCGACCAGTATCTAACAATCGTCGTCGGTGATTTCGTAGGATCCACGAAAATCACTAAGCGGCGTCACCTGAGTACTGGATGGCGTCAAAAGGGGAGCCCCCTGCAGGGAAATCGCCATCGGAAGGGCCGTCGGCGTGCACAAACTGATGGTACCACGGCTGTCGTTCACCGACCGGTACCGGGAAGGGCGACGGGACCTACCAACAGAAATACGTATTCAGTTGAACGAATTTAATGAAAAATGTCTCGGAAATGTACCTCTCGCAGCGGCACCGCAGCAATCGGATGAACGCCGCCCGGAACGTTTTGTTGAAGATGGTGTAAATAATTGGGTTGATGGTGGATGAAACGTAGCCCAGCCAGAGGCAGATGTTGACGATTTTTTCAGGTACTTTCAGCTCGGGACAAGCGGCGAAGATGATGTTCAGGATGAAAAATGGAGCCCAGCAGAACACAAATGTGAAAAACACGACACCAAGAACCTGGAAGTAGATGTTTTCGTACGATGGTTAAGTGTTTAATTAAATTTATGACGAAAAATTAGGAAGTGCGCTTAAACATTTTATTGAGATCTGAGTAATGGCGCGGTTGGAGTGAACGCAACTTAGGTGGAATTTCTCGTTCAACAGCGCTACACCATTATTCCTCGTAACGTATCGGTTGCTGCTAAATGCGCTTACCACAACATAAAATATACTATTTAATAGGAGCGGCGGTCAAATATATAGCCAATTTATTATAGACTAGCGAATTGAATAGCGAGATCAGAGCAGTCAATTTTGCGATGCAATCTACTTTCCCGTGAAAATCGAGTTTTAAGCCTTAATTGAAAAGTAAAATGACCAAAATTATGCCACTGGTAGGGTATCTGTTCCTATATCAATAACAATAAGGCACAGTGCACATAAAATACATTGATTTCCCACCCAATTATCACGTACCGTGAGAATAATTATGCTCAATTCACATAATTTTTAATTGAGAACAATTTGGTGACTTCAAAAATGAAATAAACATTACATTTATGAAGTATTTAACTGAACAACATCATCACCACCATGCACCCATTCCAATAACATTCTAAAATAGTTAATCCTATGGCTGTACCTATTTCAATAATACTACTTCCAACATAAACTACGCACACTATTACTCATGTGTATACGTAACGATATGATTGCAGTGATGCCGAATTCTCCAATGTTTTTTTATTTATGTAGGAACAACTGAAATGTTATTAGAAATTTAATTACAATATTTCAGTTTTTGTTGCAATTTTCCATCTTATCAGTTCAATTTTATGTTTGTCATAATTTATCTTTTCGGTATACCTTATTTTGCAAACATGTCAATTGAGTTTCACATTAAAAGTTCATTCAAGCCTTTTTGAAATAAAAATCTAAGTCGGCAACCCTTGAGGATACAAGCAAGATGTAAACAGTTTGGAATATGGACAAGGATAATTGAGACATAGTTCGAAATAAACCTATATCAAACTATAGGAAATCGCGTTCTTTTTTCAAATATAATTATATTAATAGTGAAAATGTGATGTGCTGTATGTCTTGTGGAGTGAATTTCATATGTAAACATTTGTTTTAGCTTGAAATTGAGTGGAAAACAACGTTGTGAAAACAAGTGTATCTGCTAGTAGCAATCAAGCGGTGCATCAAACCAACAGCTCAGTGGTAGGAAAATGTGTTTTATAGTTTTGTTTCTAATAATTTGAGTCTTGTGAACTGAAATATAGCTTAAACGGAATTTTAAATAATATTATAAACATTGAAGAATGTTGTCCATTCATTATTATGTACGTTCGATGTGAGATATTGTATTCAAATCGATTTTCAATTGGGTTTATTGACGATTGTGATTAATATACGGGCTGTTATTAATATGGGAGCATTTACCCTAGATGCATTTAGAAATTGTCCATGGCTAATGTGAGATCCAAGGTGAAAGAGTAATCATTTTCCATAAAAAAAAAATAAAATATAAACACTTGCATGGACTTGAGAATCTTAAATAATATAGGACAAAATTATCAGTTCAATGACATCATCAACGAAAAGTTTTAACATCTGAACATTAACATTGCTTTGATTTAGGAAAAATGTGGAATGGAATTGATAATGCTAATGCCAAATTGTTGTGAAATTGACTGTATATTTTTATTTAAATTTGATAATCATGACACCTAATTTGAATTGATTTCAACAGATCCGAACAGTGGCGCCGGGAGTGGGTGGGACAAGTAGGACATGTCATACGCATGATTTTTCCTGGGTAGGACAGTCAAAGCATTGTCCTACCCAAGTTTATGGTAAAATGGAGTCATTGGCTGACAAGAATCTGTGTGTTGGCAAATGATGGTTTCAAAGCTAATCAGAGTCTTAACAATAATCTTGGGGGTTTCATGGAATCAAGGATGTTTTCATTTATTTAGTAAATTGGGCTCGAACATTGTGTAGCATGTTAATAACTCGCTCCAGAGGCTAAGTTTTGAAATGTGTTGTAAAGTGGATTTCTAGTGTAAAGGTTTTTTACAACTCTGCCGACCAAGTCGTTGTTTAGATTACACATGAAACGGTGTAAATTCTACTGAATGATAACAAAATTTCAAAAACGCTATAACTTCGTTATAAATGGCATTCAAACGAACTGAGGACTGTTCAGTTTATTGAAAGGACACTTTTACATGACGATATATTGGTAAATTTTGATGGAGTTTGCTTTATCGTATATTATTATACACTGTAAATTGACCATAATTTTGAAACGTGATAAAACAGTTTCAATCCAAAAAGGCGCCTATTGTCAAAGCTTTTCCAATTCCAGTAAACATAAGATGACCTAAATATTTAGCAATTTTTATAAGCAAATTTGACAGTTTGTAAAAAAAATGTAAATCACCATGTCAACAAAATCATCGGATCGGATCGGAAAGAAAAAAAGTTTCATACAAACCCCGGAAGATTTTTTGAAATCTGAGGAACTACTAATATCCCAAATTCCGCCTTGAAATTTGGTTCGTAAAGGATTCTGAGCTCCCAAAGCTCCTTTACGGCCTTCAAAATACGTATCTTTAAAGATTACAACGTGGTGGAATTAAATGGAATACTATTAAACTCGTCTTATGACGTGTGAAGTGATTGCACTAAAAGAGCTTAATAATTTTCTCACAAAAAGATTATTAGACAATCATGCGTTGTCTTTAATCGTTAAATCTGTAACAATTTCTGAAAGTTAATATAAAATCCTGGCAGTTAGCAATAATTGATTGAAATTATTGTTGATTTATACAAATATCTGTGATCCGTGATTGCTGAAAGCTTGAAAACATATTCGATAATCTTGAGAATTCCAACAAATATGTTATGCTTTTCGGAATGCCTTAATTCTCTTCTAAAAGCTATATCAATTTTTAAAATCGAAGCAAATTTGTCGAATTGTGTCCGCAAGAACTGTTTCAGTCCTGATTAAATATTTTAAATTGATTATATTCTCGCCGCAAGCATAATTGTCCCATATTGGAAAGTATTTCATATAAACATTCCTACCTGTTGCCCAAATCGGAGACAAGCTTGGAGGCCTAGTGGCTACCGCTTCTGCTTATAAGCGGGTTATAAGGGTTACGTCGCAGGCTCGCCCCTTTCCTATTCTGTATGTGAATGTGTGTGAACAAAACAAGCGACAGAAAAATGCAGACAGTAGGCTCGCGCAAGTGTGGCGTTTTTGGTAGGCCCAATTACACTCTTTTCTTACTAACAGTTGCAAAAACTACCCCTATGAGAGTTCGTAGAGTTCTATGCACATTTCTTTAATAGGTGTTCGTCCTTTCCCCTAGAATATTCGCTAGTACATGGCCAGGACAGATCTCGACTGTTGGAGACTGCTTCTGTGGTAACGGATGGAAGAGACGCTACTATCATACAACAGTCTAGGCATTAGCAAATCGATTAATGCTAATGCCAATACCAGAACTGTTGCCCAAATTGACATTTCCCATTTGTTTTGTCCTACCCACGACTCGGAACGTGGATGCGTCTCTGAGTCCGAACATATATAAACTGACTTCATCTACAATGTAATAACAATATTTCATCTAATTAGTTGTATTGACTGGAGCCCAACTATTAATGAGCTGGAAATCACGATTTTTTTTTCAAGATTATAATTTCGTATTCTTGGATTTCCCTGAAATTGTGCATGTAAATTGCTTATGATCAAAAAACATTATTTCAAGCTCTATCTGGTAAAAGGGCGAATGTCGCAAGAGAGAATTCTCTTCGTCGACTTCCCCTCTTTTTAATAAAAGTGACAAGCAGAGGATTTCTTTTCAGTTTATCACCTCGGAATGCAAGTTCGCATTGTGTTCTATCGTTCTGAAGTGTTAAACCACACAGAAATCTGCTGCTTGTCACTTTTATTTAAAAGAGGGGAAGTCGACGAAGAGAATCCTCTCTTGCGACATTCGCCCTTATTCCAGATAGAGCTTGATTTGCATAATTGGTTTACCATTTTGATTCTAGCCAAACGTTTGACAAAAGGCCCAAGCAAAAACACCATGGACAGCGGCAAAAGAGTGACAGCGACGAGTCAGTTCAGAAGGTAATAATGAAGTTGAAGTTGGATATCTGTTGCAAGGATTAACCTTCCTAGTGTCAGACCGCATCGTGCTTTCGTACTGTGCGGTTCTTTTCTCTCTTTACTGAAGGAAGTTTTTAATAGGGTAGAATACGGCTTTGGCAGGGTGCGACATTTGTTGGCACCCTCAACAATATTTGCGTTTTCCAGCAAACATACACTATTTATGAACATAAATTTGATTCAATCACACAATTTCAAGTCTAGGCTTTCATTTGAATAAGTTGATGGTGTAAAAGTAGCAAGATTTGACGAATTAATCACCGAAACAAATTTGCACCTACGAAATCCTTGCCATTATTGCATCGCCCAAGAAAGCAGCAGACGAAAAGCAAACTGTTACTTACTTTTTTGGATCGCCTGTTTCTTCTCTTTATCGTGTATGATACGACAAATTAGGTACGTAAAATACTAAAATACACAAATAGCAAATTTATCCAATATTTGCTCTATGTTTCACTAAATAAAATTGGGACTGTTCATTTTCTTTGGCAGCAGTACACTTTAAAATAGAGCGTGAGAATGTGTTTGCGAGCATATCAAACACACGCTAAAAAATACCATGTACAGTTCTATGTGATTTGATTTTAGCGAAACTACGAACAAGATATCCGGCGTTGGCATTTATTTTAAAAGAGGTGTTAGAAGACAAAGGCATCGACTCAGAGTTTTACTCAGACCTTGAATTATATCAAAAGGGATAGCCACAGAACAGAACGGGTTTCCTTTTGCAACTTTAATACTTTCCAAGCTCATCAAAAAAATCATAATCATTCCCGTTCCTACATAGCGCATTTCAACCATAAATAATTGCCTACTTTTAGGGAATTATCAATTAGTGAAACGTAGTGTACGAACGAGGTGGCTCCAGCTCAATCTTATGTGTATAGATTTGGTTTACATAGTTTACGTCGTTGTACACAACCCCATGATTATTTTGATGAAACAAACATATCATGTAAGGACCTTCAAATCTAAGGACCGTAAAGAGCAAGTTGTATATTTGAAACTGGTTGATAGACTTTTGCTTACGCGTGAAGACTCTAAGGCATTACAAAAGACAAAAGATGTAAATCTTGGCAGCGGACGAAAATTATGTAAGTTCCTTTCTCCAAAATGGCCAACATTATTCAAATAGGTTAAAAATGGTAAAAGTTATGAAATTGTCAATATCTGGGTACACGGGTACCCTATCTGCCATTCACGTCTGTTTTTGTTGGCCGCATAAGGGTAAAATTGGTTTTACAATGTGTTTAAATGTTTTTGCCTATCTTCCACGTGACATAAAATTGATGTCAAGGCTAAAATTCATGTTTTGTTTTAAGCCAGATTTGATAATTAATAAAATTTCTTCCAAAATTGAGTGAAGCGAGATGAGCGTGCGATTATTATGAATGAATTTTACTACTAGAGGATATAAACAACCAGCATCTGGCACCAATACATTACTAGTTTTCTACTTCCATGTCTAGTTGCTGAAGGGAGCAAAATCATTGCTGATAATAGAAATTGCTATGCCAATAGAAGAAACGTTGACCTGTTACTTTATATTAAATTTACTGAGTTTGTGGTAAAAGATATTATATTAAGTGAACACCAATCATCAAAGGAAGAGCATACGAATGTATACCAGTTGAACTATACCTGTGTTTTAGTGTAATTATTCATTATTTTTATCATTCAATTTGGCGAATGTCTTAGACTGCCAAGAATAGGTATTTTCCCCTACTACCCGAAGTTTTTTTAATTTCAACAGTGCTACTTGTACCTACTGATCCCGTTACGATCTTTGCAAGGACCCGTGTCTTCGTTTTACGTTGGACCCGTTTGCGGAAGTAAAATTCCGACAAGCGGTGGTAATCCTGCAGGGACACCGTTCTGGGGAAAAACGTCTTAGAAGGTCACGTCGCCACGCTCAGCAATGAGCATCAATAGAACAACAGGAAGGGTGAGTCTCTGAATTATCCACATCCTTCAAAGAAACAAGGTTCCAAGACCGTCCTGCCAAAGCGCGGAAAAAATAGAAGGAAGCTGGAGACTTCATATATTCCTTCTAACTGTAACATTCAAAATAATTCTTCTACTATCGAACTGAGCAATCAGTTCGATTTGATTCATGATGAAATTGACCAAATCGAATCTACCTCTAGCCCAGGTGATTCGATCCATGCGAAAAAGCAAAATATTCCGCCCATTGCATTGTGGTGTCTGTTGCCGAGTTTTCTGGCCTTAGGAATGAGATTTTGAGTAACCTTCAGGGGATCAAGGTTTCATTTCAGATTGCCAGGAAGGGTGACTGCCGCGTTTAGCCGGGATCCTTTGACGGTCGCAAAAGTCTTCGTCAGTATTTAACTGAGAAGCGCCATAAATTCTTCACATACGATGGCAAAACTGAACGATTGTTCAAAGTCGTCTTGAAAGGTCTCCCCAGTGATGATAAATCACTGGATGAGATTAAAATTGAAATTTCTGAATTACTTGGATTTTCACCAGTCCAAGTAATTAAAATCTGGTACTACCCAGAGGGGTATTTCCCAAAGTTCACTTTAACAAAAATGAACTAAATAATATGAAAAGTTTGTAAAGGGCCTGTATTATGTCCCATGTCCGTGTTACATGGGAACATTTCCGCAGGCCTGGGGGAAATTTCCAAAACCCCACACAGTGCCGTAAGTCATGGAACTAAACATTGCCACATGGATGCTAAATGCATGATTTGTGGTGGAACCTCTCACGTCAAGGACGCCTGTCCTGTGAGAGAAGATTCCAATAAATTTAAATGTGCCAACTGTGGGGGCAATCATAAATCCAATTTCTGGGAATGCCCTTCACGCAAAAAAGTTTTGAATTCCCGTGCAAAATTGATGACGGAAAATTCCAATAGGATCCCAGATTCTCCGGGACGCCGGAACATATTTCAAATGCTTAAAATTCGCAATCATTTGCCGGTCGAGCAATTCATTCCCACCACAATCCACGAACAAATTTTGGTCCTACCTCTCAACGGGTAACGAGCAGTTCGTCGAATTCAAATTCGTCAAACACGCCCACCTATGAAAGCATTAATTTCTGAAAATATACCGACGATGAATAATTTTCATACCCAACCTTCAACGGAAAATAACGTTCGTTCTGGTGACTCAGGTAGCATGTCTGCCTCCGACTTTGATTTTCTAAATAAAAATTGTATTACATGATTATTGTTGATATTATTATCAAATTTACTCAAACAGTTGACTTCGTTTGAATGGATCCAAATAATTCTTCGAAAATTTTAAATTGGAATGCACGCTCTTTAAAGGGTAAGGAAAATGAATTATTCAACTTCCTATCAGTTCATAATGTGCACATTGCCATTATAACTGAAACATATTTAAAACCTGGTCTGTTCATCAAAAGAGATCCAAATTATTTTATTTACCGAAATGATCGTCTTGACAGCGCCTGTGGTGGGGTCACCATTGTCATTAATAGACGTATCAAACATAAATTATATTCTTCGTTTGAAACCAAAGTTTTCGAAACCTTGGAAGTTTCTGTTAAAACAAATTTTGGACAATTCTCTTTTATTGCTGCCTACTTGCCTTTCCAGTGCAATGGGGAGCAAAGGAATTTGTTGAGAGCTGATCTTCAAATTCTAACTCGCAACAAATCCAAATTTTTCATAATTGGTGACTTCAATGCCAAACACCGTTCATGGAGTAATGCTCAACGCAATTCCAAAGGTAAAATTTTAAAATTCAATTTTTAATCAATTTAAAAATTGATTTAGTTTTAACGGATTCAAGTCAGCTGTGTGGCCAATTGGTAAATCATGCTGACTTTGACTCTGATCACCTTCCTGTGATGTTTGAAATCTCGCAGGAAGCCTTAACAATCCAATCAGCTCTACTTTTAATTATCATAGAGCTGATTGGGATTTGTATCAAACTTATATCGATAGGAATTTTGATGTTGATATTCCTCTCGATACCAAAAGTGATTTTGGTAATGTTCTCGTAACTTTGAAAAATTTAATTGTCGAAGCCAGAGGCATTGCAATTCCTAAATGTGAAATTAAATTTAACTCCATTATTATATTATATATTATAGCTAAATATTTAGAACTTCTGCTAGATCAAAAATTAACTTTTAAAAATAACATTGAAGGCATTCAAGCCAAATGTAACAAATTTATTAAGTATCTATATCCATTTATGAACAGAAAATCAAAACTTTGTCTTGAGAACAAACTTTTAATTTACAAACAAATTTTTAGACCAGCCATGTTGTATGCTGTGCCAATATGGACTAGTTGCTGCCTACCAGGAAGAAGGTACTTCAGAGGATTCAAAATAAAATTTTGAAAATGATTCTGAAGTTGTCTCCGTGGTATAGTACCAATGAACTTCATAGAATTTCTAAGATTGAGACATTGCAAAAAATTACCAACAAAATAAAAATGTCACATAGCAAATAAGGATGATAGTGTTAAGAACACGAAATACTTAGTCTAGTTTAGTCTTAGTATTAGATAATTTAGCAAATAAAATTAGTTCAATCAAAGTTAATTGCCTATTTCCGGGGATTAAACCACCCGACTTGGACGTTAATTTACAATGTTATGAAAACTCATATGTGAATATGTACGTTATGTGGAAGATATTGATTTGGAAAATGTATTGAAGGTAACCGCTTTCCCTTCGATGGGACTCGAACCCATGACCCTACAGTACGCTAGACTGGTGCTTTAACCGACTAAGCTACGAAGCTACGACCTTCGCAACCTAGCAGCTACTGAATTGGACGCATTTTAACGTCTAAGTCGGGTGGTTTAATCCCCGGAAATAGGCAATTAACTTTGATTGAACTGAACCTGAGTTGTGTGCTCTTGCCTACGCAATGCGGTCGGGTCTGAGCTTGATGACCGACTGGCAAATAGCTTACACAACCTTACTTGATCAGTACAGTTGCTGATGAAGAATGTGTATAGCCGCCAGACATTCTAAATACTCACGCTCCTCTGATGTGGACGTGTACTATACTGCCGTTCTACGCATGCTTGTACCAAATTCAAAAAACGACAAATGAGAAAATGGCATTTCAAATTGAACACTAATTTTCATTGCTGGCGTATAACCATAATGCAATATAAGATTATTATATCACAGAACCATTCAGAAGACTTAATTTAATTGAAATTATCCTTATTTTTCACTCACAAATAGAATTTGCGACAACGATCATGAAAATAGTTTGGCGGGACAGTTATGCCGAGAAATAGAGCACTTGTTTTATGGTTTCTACGCATATCAGCCCCGTTCAATGCATGATTTCGTGAATGACTACTTCGATTGGCATATGTCTCCACATGGTTTATCTTTGAAAGTGAACCTGCCACGTGGTTGAAGTGATTATGTCGCTTAGAATGAGTATTGTACAAATTACCCCCATTAAACCAGTGCAACAGGCTAAGATTGCAAGATCTAAACAGGAAATGCTATTTCAATGTGTGTTGCTCCATAAAATAACAGAATGCACCATAATGATGAATTTAATCACCGCGAGACAATTATGCGTAGAAATTAAGCAATGGGACAAATAGACTTGATGTTGTTTTCAATGATTTTCAGAACAAAGTTCGAAATCTGTTAGAGTTTTCTAAATGTATACATCAAAATAGACTGCTCTATGGTGAAAAGTCCAAATCCATAAAAACTAACATGGGACAACTATGCGTAGAAGGGCAGTATACACATGTGGAAGTGTTGGCTTGAGAAATGGATTGCGAGTGATTTGATTATGCATCCAATTTGGGAATCTCGAGTTCGTTCAGTAGCCGCTAGGTTGCGAAGGCCGACGGACGTCCTTCGTAGCTTAGTTGGTTAAAGCACCAGTCTAGCGTACGGAAAGCGGTTACCTCCAATACATTTTCCAAATCAATATCTTCCCCATAACGTACATATTCACATATGAGTTTTCATAACATTGTGAATAAAACGGGTGTGATATTAGTAACCCGTGGACTGATATAACGCCTAAAAACAAAAATCTCAAACGACGCCACTGTGGTCGGATTTCAGTATCATTTGCGAAATTCTATTTTCGTCTTCAAGCATTAAATCTTTGAAAATAGGCTTTCATGAAACATCACCGAAAACTGCGAAACAGCTGTTCTGAAAAAAAGATGATTAAGTACGAGATGAACCGGCCTAGGGCCGAAAATCTCGTAAATAAAGATAATTCAATTCTATTCAATGATTAAGTTCTTTGATGATTAATATACGAAACATTTTGTGTTTATATTATGTCCAGCACAAACAGCTCGTATGCCAACGTACAATAAATATTAAAATGTTTACAACTATTATTTAAGAAAAAATAGTACCAGCATAAAATTCCTATTGCATGTCACTTTGAATGATAGTTATGGTAGGAATGCATCCAAGGAATTCGTGGCGTATGTTAAATTGAACGCAAAATCATTCAATTGAACAAATGAAAGTAGGTCGTTTGAGAGTTACGGCAAGTTCCTGCAACCAAATTCCCCTCCATTACATTCTTTACAACCCAAAGATTCTATCCGAAATAAAATCTCGGTGAAGGGAGTGGGAGAATAAACCGATTTCTCTATAAATTTAAAACATTTTACAATAATTAAAACATTCTTTAAGTTGTTTGTCGGTTAAATCGGGTCAGATCCTACCATATATTACTCTTTGGGATACAGCAAGTTTATGCGAAAATAAATATTGTACATAGATACAAAATCAAACAAAAAATAATCAAATTTTGGGAATTAAGCATTTTTTTTTCAAAAAAAAAAGCAGTATATCCGAACCAAAAGCCTTTTCAAAGATGGTTCTTTTGCAAGAGTTGCTCATAATACTAAATGATTAAGCTTTGCAGAAGACACCATCATCCTGTCATGCTCATATACATAAAAAGTTAGCTTAAGCACCGCTCTAGCGGGAAAGTTACGAACTATTTTGTATCACCATATAAAGGCCTACTTATAATGCAACAACTTTGTGGAAAACACCTAACTTCTATGAGGCAACCCTAAGGAGTTATTTATTAATGCCATGATTTCATGATATACGACCACAGTGCGACGGCCGTAAATTTATCAATATGTTAAAAAGAAGTAAGAAGAAACGAAAGGAGAAGGTAGACGGAAGACGAAAGTAGGAAGAATTAATAAAGAAGAAAGAAGCAGGAAGAAGGAATATGGAAGAAGGAAGACGGAAGAAAAAAGAAGAAAGATGGAAAAATGAAAAAGGAACAAGGAAGAAATAAAAGCAAACAGGGAGAAGATAGAAGGAAGAAGAAATAAAGAAGAAAGAAAAGGAAGAAGAAAAAGAAGGAAGAATGAATGAAGAAGGTAAAAGAAGAAAGAAGGTAAGAAGAACAAAAAAGTAAGAAGGTTGAAGAAAGAATGAAAAAGGAAAAGGAAAAAGGAAGACAAAAGGTTCAAAGAAAAAGAAAGGAAGAAGGAGAAAGAAGGAAGAAAGAAAGAAAAAGGAAGAAGGAAGAAAGGCGGGCAAAGATGGAAAATAAACGAAGGGAGAAAAAAGGAAGAAGGATAAAGGATGGATACAAGAAGGAAGGAAGAACAAATAAAGAAAAAGGAAGACGGACGAGGGAGGAATAAAAAAGAAGAAGGAAGAAAGAAAAAAAGAAGAAGAAGAAGGAAGAATAAATAATAAAAAATATATGACGGTAAGAATCAAAAACCAAAAGTGATTTCGATTCATTACCGTTAATGTCAGCATTTACTTCAATATGTAAATTGTTCCATTGAAATCTGTTCTCGCATCTTTCAGCCTTTTGTTATTACAGCCTTATGAAAGATTTTTGTTTTTTCAGCCCTTCGAAATGAGTTTTCAGCCTTATGTGATTCAGCCCTATGTGGATGTCTCCCTTAAAGCAGTTAGAAGTCTTCCGGTTTAGGAGTGCTTTATAAACACTAAAACAAGTGCAATGTTCGACGATAAAAACTACTCCCACCAAAATATTTTGTTGCACTAATTCGATATTCCATTCCAAGTTTCCCGAAACGGCTAACGTTAAATATTTCCAGTTTGCCACCCCAGGCATCTGGTTAGAAAGCCATTAAAATGAGAGATCGGATACTATCGCTCGGGGAGAACACTTTTTGCCCAATTTATTATATACCCACATACCTTGGTGGCCTTCTGCTCCGTTGCAACGGCGTTTGCCGAGAGGTTGTTAGTTTTTTTGCCGGCCAGAAATTTCAATTTGAAATTTATGCTCGGTGTTGGCACACTATTCAGATTCAACCGGAAGGAGCAGAATCGTTGCCGCCGTGTTTCCCTCTCGATATTTTCCGGCGTTTGGGTGCTCTGGTCGCAGGTGCCCGAACCGGGTTGCCCCGACAGGTCAGACCGATGGAAATGGCGATGATGGTGATGATGATGATTGTGCAGCTGTGGGAGGTGATGGTTGTGATGGAACTTCGCTCGTCGGGCCATGCTGCTGGCACTGCTATTCAAAGGAGAAAGCACGCCAGTTGGATCGGTGCCACCGTTGCTGTAGGTCCCCGCCGTGGAGACCGCCTGTGTCGACGCCGAGATGGTACCTAACCTGGAAAAAAAGGAATAATCATGGAAAGCACCATTAATGGAAGGCGAAATGCATGCAAGTCACAATGCATTACGTTGAACATGAGCTCCCCTATCAAGGTGCGGTATATTTTTCGAATTTTCCTGCAACCTCAATTACTATGTTACATCAAAACAAGGAAAAAGAAAGGCAGCATGATGAAACAGAAACCACCTAATTAGATGTTAAGAAACTATTACTTGCTTTATAAATTGAAGTAAAAGGTTTTTTTTATTTGAAATTCGAAAAAATAACTCTCATTTCCCATGTACTTTCGGCATTGGAACCAAGTTCCAACCAAACCCGTAGCGCTACCTACCTACCTGTCCGTGTTGAGACCGTGAAGCCGCCAAGGAGCCGTTCCGCCATAGGAAAGCAGTCTATCGTTGTGGTTATTGCTGCTGTTTTTCCGCCGTTCCAGAGGGTTTTTCTTTGATAAACACATTGAATCATCGCTTTGACAGCCCACGGGGCTATTTCCTCCATTTCCGGCAGAGTGGTGCTTAGCTTTGGACAAACGACCTCCTAGTCTAGGAATAGAAGAGAGCACGGTTGGAACCCATACAGATGTCATCAAAGTTTGGAAAGCAATTTAATCCAGAGGAATGATAAAGATTTTAAAACGCTTTTATTGCAGTTGTACAGAGCGATTCTCGTCCATTAAACTGAAATTCGTCTGTGGGATTACGGTTCTTTACGGTTCCTCTTGTCTCTCCTATCCAAACCAGCACCAGTAGAACCATAACAATTCCACCAGCATTCCTTACCTCCGAAACAGTTCCCCCTCCGGATGCTGCTCCAGGAAACGTGCCTTCTTCCGCAGCAGCTGTACCGTCAACGCGTACGTAATGACCATCATCACCATTGGGATGTAGAAGGCCACCAGCGAGCCGAACACAAAGAACGCCCGGTTGTTGATAACGCACTCTTGAGGACCGGGCATTATGTTGTTCTTGTTGATGATACCTTTTGGGCGAGATGGGGAAGTATTTAATGACATATAGTTTTAATCAATGAACGAGAGACAATGGCACACTTATCAACAGCAGCTGACGTTGCTCCGGAATGGGGTATCCCTCATAAAACTTTATACAGATGTGGACATCCGTGCGATGTGATCGGAACCACCCCGAATTAGTAGCGCCCAAGTGGTAATGGATCAATTTGTCTACGGCGTTTTGCAATTAAAAATAATTCCACTTAATCGCCAATAAGCAGCACAGAGGTGCTACTCAGATTGCATCGTGGATTGGTGGATCGATAACAAGTGGAATCTGCTGCCGGCACGATAAGCGATGAAGAGCTTGTACTTGAATGGGCATAGTTGCACGCGAAATATATGTGTTCTGAACAAGGGTTGCATTGCAGCATTCGCTCTCAATTGGTAATGATAGACGAAAGGCATGAACCTCTCTCAAGCATAACAAGCCACGAAATAGTGATTTGTGCAACTAGTTTAAAAAAGAGATTTTTTTTACCAAAGGCCACTAGGCCGTAAACTGATTAGTCAAACAAACCATAAGGCCGAACGGGTTATTGGCTCGAATAGATTATTTCGCCAAATAGGTAATTAGGCCGAATAGGTCATTTGGCCAAATATTTCATTTGGCCGAATATGTCATTCGGCCGAAAACTTCACTCGGCTGAAAGAGTCATTTGGCCTGAAATGCCGTTTGGTCGAAATGGTCGTTCAGCAGGAATGCCCACTGAGAAAAGTGAGAAATGAGAAGTAAAAAATGAGGAGCGAGGAGAGTGAGGATTTTTTTTTATTCTTTACTAGCGAAAGAAACCCAGCTTTGCCCGGGTGTTGCAAATGTCACAATGTACTATTTGCAGCACCGCACTCTAGATCAATTTCCGTGTGTTTGTTTTGTTTTCCTCAACAGCTGACCAAAATTGTATTCTAATGATTTTTACATTTCCCTGTGAAATTTACCAACTTTTTGTATATACAAACCTTGCGGATCCCAAAACGAATTGATTAGGGAGAAAATCTTGCAAATCGGTCAACCCGTTCGCGAGTTAAATCGTCAGGAAGGAAATCTCAACTCATTTTTATTATATAGAAGATTATAGTGATTTTTAAGTGTAGTACAAAGTTCATCACTGCAGAGTGAGGACTTTCCACAAGGAGAAGTGGGAAATGATTACTAAAAAGTGAGAAGTGAGATGTCTCACCTCTCACTCCTTATTTCTAACTTCTTTCTTTTCACTGTGAAAAGTGGGAAGAGCAAAGTGAAAAGGAATACGCATCACTTCCCACTCCTCATTTCTCTTTTCTCATTTTAAACGCCAAACCGTTGGGCCAAATAGCCCTTCCTGCCAAACAACTATTTGAACCAAACAACCATTTAGGCCAAACGGCATTTTCAACCAAATGACATATTCAGCTGAACGACATTCTCGACCATATGACTCATTTGGTCAAATGTCCCTTTCTGCCAAACGACTATTCAGGCAAAACGACATTTTCGGCCAAATGACCATTTCAGCCAAATGTTCTATTCGGCCGTATGACCCGTTTGGCCAAATTACATGTGGACAGATGGGTTTTAGCCTAATGGTTTGTTCGGCCTAGTAGAATTCGACCAAACGACCCTTCCCCTTCATTTATTACGTGAAACAGATATTACTTGCTTTAAACGCAGATATCACTGTTTTTGGACGTCATGACCCAACCGGAATGACCGGACTGACCGGCACCCAGCGGACGAAGAAGCAATAAAGCAGAGCCTGTCCAGATCCCCTGGTGATCGCCCCCCCCCCTCAGTGCGGACGTCCTTTCCACGCCGGAACTGGGGAACGCAAAGTCTCAAGCCACTGCCTTACCGGGAGTCGCAAAGTCTCAAGTCACTGCCTTCCGTGGGAGTCAAGTGTTTCCAGTTAGGCGTACTCGGGATACTTTCTACCTCTAGGGACGACGAAGGAAACAAGCCAACCAAACACGCTGGCTTTTAGCCAGTTCTTCCGACGGTAATTGTATAACCGGTTTTTCTGGGTTCCTCGAAAACTCTTTTTCGGGAGGTAAGTCCCACTGTTTTCGGCCGCTTTCAGATCACTCTGGGGACAACAACCCGGCAATAAGTACCAACAGGCACAGTCCTGCTTCTTCTATCAATGTAATCCAGCTCCCCCTCCGAACCTATTGTTGATTCTAGAGAACATTACAAGCAGTCAGCAGTTCTTCCGTCAATCATAGCACCTCCTCGGATACCTCCGAAAACCTCAACCCAACCTATCATCTGACCAACACGACTGGTGCAGTGGTACATCGAACCTCTCGCTACCACATTTCACTGGAGCTGATAAAGGCAGCCTACTTGCTCCCTTTCGACCCCCACCCGTCCGTTAGAAGTCAATCTTTGCCTCCAATGGAATATCAACAGATATTGGAACAATTATCATGCTCGGGGAATACTTCGGAGACGTAGTGTCGTCCAATGATTATTATTATTATTTATTCAGACTAAGGCCGAAGTGGCCTGTGCGGTATATAAGAGTCTCCTCCATTCGGCTCGGTCCATGGCTACACGTCGTCAACCACGCAGTCTACGGAGGGTCCGCAAGTCATCTTCCACCTGATCGATCCACCTTGCCCGCTGCGCACCTCGCCTTCTTGTGCCCGTCGGATCGTTGTCGAGAACCATTTTCACCGGGTTACTGTCCGACATTCTGGCTATGTGCCCGACCCACCGCAGTCGTCCGATTTTCGCGGTGTGAAAGGTGGATGGTTCTCCCAGCAGCTCATGCAACTCGTGGTTCATTCCACGTACCGTCCGCCTGAACCCCATCATAGATGGAACGCAGCACTTTCCTTTCGAAAACTCCAAGTGCGCGTTGGTCCTCCACGAGCATCGTTCAGGTCTCGTGTCCGTAGAGGACTACCGGTCTAATGGGCGTTTTGTAGATTGTCAGTTTGGTACGGCGGCGAACTCTATTCGATCGGAGCGTCTTGTGGAGTCCAAAGTACGTACGACAGTCACCAGTGAGCCCAAGTACACAAATTCTTCTACCACTTCGATTTCGTCACCACCGTCACCAGCCTAGTTTTTTGGCATAATGTTTTTCAGCCGAATGACTATCGGACAAACGACCCTTCTCCTCTACCGACAACGAAGAGCTGCCAAGTGCATCAATCGGATGCTTAGGGTATTAATGAGGTAAGAATTTAAATTAAACTCAAATGTTACAGTTCCATATTTTTTCATAATCACTCGTATCAAAATGGGCTAGGAGAACCGGATGAATGCTGTCATTAGAGAAAAAGTAGAATCACAAAAAAATTCCACGGCCAGGTATAGCCAATTGAATTTAAATTAGTTCTAAAAATTACGAGCTGACTTTTTTTATAAAAATGGTTTATAACACAATAAACATCAAAAATGTTACACTTTCCAGGAACAATAGGAGAAAAAAATATAATTGACAATCAAATAAATATATGTACAGGGGTTAGACAAAAAGGTTGAGATAGGCAAAATTTTGTCGAAGTTCAAGTCAGCATAACTTTGCGTAGAAAAATCCGATTTCGATGAAATTAGGACTATCGGACGCGGAAACTCTTCTAGTATACTAAGCATATGCGGTATTATCAAAAATTTCGTTTCAGGTGGTTCGAAACGAAATTCCGCGGAATTTCGCGGATTTTGAGCATGACGAAATTTGATTTCTTGATTTTGTTTCGTTTCGTAAAATTACAAAAATTTCGCTACAAAAAACTAGCTTCTAACGAAATTTAACGGAATTCCGCGGAATTTCGAAAGAAATTTAAACTTACACCATACTTCATATTATCAAAAATTTTGGCTGCGCCACTGAACAAAATCGTTAAGTTATTTTCAAAACTTTAGGTTATACCATTCTTTTTTTTATCAACGCTTTCTACATAACCCCATTTTCAGTCGGCAGATACGTACATATGTAGTTTACTTTCATGAAACGTCTTCAGTGTTCCCAAGATTCAAATTTATATTTTGTGATATTTTTTACTATTTGTATAATATGAATGCGGAATCGATCGTGTTGCTGCTGGTCATGGGACGGCAGCTAGTCCAGGAGAACGCGAAGTGAAGAAATTCTACCTCGAGTAGCAGAAATTTGTTTAACCAGTGTCAGGGATTGAATCCTGAAGAGAAAGAACAAGCCTCTCACTTATCATCTCTGTATACATATACGATATGTAGCATAGCGGGAGAAACTTTTTTCGCAAGCTTTCATGATAGAGAACTGATTCGGGATGTTATACCCCATGATACATTTCTTTTAGAATTCTCCAAATGCGGGAAACACTGGCTCTGATGATGCATTTCAACTTGTTTTACAAGCTGTGCAGTAACCAACACGAAAGGAGCGAAAACAAAGCGAGAATCACCATTTTTCTGTGGGAGCTGCCTATCCGATTCTATTTTTTCGCACTTGTATACAAGTTTGATAAATTTGTTATCATGGCTTGTTATGATTCGGAACAGTTTTTGCCTCTCTTTTTCGTTGTTCGTTATCTATTGAGAGCCATTTCTGCAAACCCTGACCAGTGTACAATCGACCTTGTTGATGTTGATCACGCCAGCTAGTGTGGGAGAACGCGAAGTGATAAAACTAATGTCTGTATCGAAAAGCATCATATTGAAGAAGCTTATTAAACAAAGCACATTGATCTTACTTTGGATTGTTTTGAAACACAGTTTTCGTCTTCTTGTTTTCAAAATATCTTCGTTTACAATAAATATTTAGTCGCTTACCAAGGGGCTTCACATTAATTACCTTCAATACTAACCAACGATTCCTTCCCCGTAGCGCTCACGGAGATGCAGAACATTCCTCGTTATTTTATAACAAAGAGTGTTAAACTAATTTTCCTCTCTTAATCCTAAATTGACTGTAAGGACGTGACCAGCATCGTTTATGGCCATGAATTGGAAACTCCGAAGCATATATACAATAAGAATAACTTTTCTGTAGCCCAAGAATATTATTTAATTGGTGAGCTGTACACAGGGAAAAGGGTTGGGAAAAATCTAATTTTCGAAAAATCGAGGATGATCAAACTCACCCGCGATTTTACTTTTAAATTATCATGTGATTAAAACTCGCCAGCGATTAAGAATCGTTTGAAAATCGTATCTTGACTTGAAGCATTTACCGTTACATTTTGAACTCTTTTTCCTCACTAGCATGAAGCTATAACGCCAAATAAAGATATAACGGGACTGTTAACAATTAGCTATTATTAGTGAAGATTAATGATTGAATGAAAATTCTGTGTTTATTATCGTTTGAGTACAAAATTTGAGAAGTTGTCGCCGGTGACAACTCGCCTACTGTTTTCACGTGAGAAGTTTTCACATGAAAATTGCAATCATGATCGTCTGATAATGATTAAGCACAACACTGGCTGTGCATATTTACTGTTTCTCAGCTAATCAAGATTGGCAAATACAATGTGTACAGTTGATCAAGCTAAGCTCTTCTTTGACTATTTGCTTAATATGTAAGGAACATTGAAGATACATATCTTTGTGCATTTTAGAAAGGTGCACAGGATTCCTCTAAGCATTCATGTTCTAATTTTGACTTAGCTCAATACTATAAAACCACGCTGACAAGACAATACGAAGTGTGCTTCAGCATAATTACATTAATCTTAAGTGAACCAAGGTTTTAAATGAAATTTAAATTCGTATATGAAAAATCTCACAATTTCTATATTTTTTATACTTACTGATATAAAACTGATATAAAATTGATCATTTTCGGGAGCACACGCTCCGCGATAAATTCCTTTGAAAGTGGCACAAATTCTGGGGTATTGCCTCATCGTCAATGGTATATGCGGCGAAAATGCGGTTAATTATCACAGACTGCCTCTTCTGTTATTATAACTATATTGGTCGCAAAACAGTTATTTGACATCGAAAAAGTGAAATCAGAATTGCGTACATAGTGTAAAACCAACTCAATAAAAATTTCGCGAAAAAAAAATTAAAATTTCGCTTCGTTTTGGAAAATTCCGAATTAAATGAACCTTGATTTCGTATCGTTTCGAAGTCTCGAAAGTAAATCTATATTTCGTTTCGTTTCGATCCGAATCAACATAGACATTTTATATTTCGTTTCGTTCCGTTAGGAAAAAGTGTGTTATCGCATATCCTTATAGTATACTATCCCTATGCAAAACCTGAGATTGGTTATTGGTCACCGGAGTTGTTCCGGGTTTTCCGAGGGTATATTAAAAATGCATTTTTTCTTCTGCTTGTCATTTTATGTGACGTTTACTGACATCTTCTTTTATGCTTTTCCCAGAAACTAGAACTAATATGCTGACCAATGCTGGCAGCAGATCAAAAATCCATTAGGTATACGCAGAGATATGGTCATTTTCGTGAAAACGGTACGGGATTGGCCATACACCTTGAATAAATATCACTTTCGCAAAATATCCGGAACCTGTTATATATTGGCCAGAGAGTCTTACAGTCCTCAAAATATATCTTTAATAAAGATCCTATATTCATTGTCTTGAGAAAACATGAATTTTGACACCCATATATCCATGGTTCCAGATGGTGCCAAAACCGGCTTTTCGGGAAGGCCCTTGGAACCTGCTATAAGGGTGGCAGTAGACACTATCATTTTGGAAATGTTTCTGTAATCATCCTTTCGTAAAGCTATGAAGTTAGATATTCATATTTGCATTATTCCGATCTGTTATCATTTCATCATGTTTCCAGGACCGTTTTTACGGAAATGGCCATATCTCTGCGTAGTTTTGATGGATTCTCGATCTACAGCCACCATTGATCGGCATATTAGTTCTAGTTTGTGGACAAATATGATGGAAGTAAACGTCATATAAAACGACAAGTAGTGGAAAAAATGCATCTTGAATGTACCCTCGGAAAACCCGGAACATCTCCGGTGGCCTAAAAACAATCTCAGGTTTTACATAGGGATAGTACAGTCAAACCTCCATGAGTCGATGTTCTATGACTCGATATCGACTCATGGAAGCAAATTATTCTATATCAAAAAATATTTTCTGGGTTACTGTGATGGTCCCTCCAAAGAGCTTTCCAAAGATTTCCTATTCCACATCTCGATATTTCCATGAGTCGATGGTCCCTTCAATATCGACTCATGGAGGTTTGACTGTATACTAAAAGAGTTTCCGCATCCGATGGTCTCAATTTTATCAAAATCGGATCATTCTACGCAAAGTTATGCTGACTTGAACTACGGCAATTTTTGCCTATCTCTACCTTTTTGTCTAACCCCTGTACAATATAGATAATCAAAAGTCTAACCTGCGTGCGTGCGTGCGTACAAACTAACCCCCACTGTCTGGCAGTGATGTTATGGAAGAAAGCTGTCTGTTGAAACAGTCAGATTTAATCCGGGAGTTAGAAAGTGTTAGCTCTACTGCAGCTCCAGTGACCCATTTCAGAGTGCCTGGTATTTCATGTCCACTCCGAGGTCACTATCACTAACAGTAAGCCCCGCCTGGTTATGCCACCGTTTATCAGATGGATAAAGATATCATAATCAAACTTACGGATTCAAAATAATTTATTTTGAATCTAGCGTACATATAGTTCAAAGCATTATATTTGTATTGTTGAATAGTTTTTTCTTACCATTTCAATGTTCCTTACATTTACTAATAATTATTCTCGTTTCACCCATTCATCGCTCCGGTTAATTCCATCCACAAATCCTTTTTATATACACCGAAATGAAGTCTTCTGATGCAAAGAGCACACATGTCGCCTTGTGCAAGGTGTTTCAGTCCTCAATGAACCTCTATTTCAGAACGCTGGTTTTGTCGCGTTCTGAAAAGTTAAACGTCGTTAGATAAAAAAAAGGACAATAGGTTGAAAAGTAAAACCAGCGGATCATAAAGCCACTATCATCTTCCACGATAGATAGTAGAAACTTGGGTCATGCTCTTCAGGAATATGTACATCGCTCCAACACATTGATTCTCCTCTCATTCCTATCCATTGAGTTGAAGGTGTGTTGGATGCTCTGGTACGTTCCCGTGTTTGTGGTACGCACCGGAGATTTAAGGAGCTTGACCACGAAGTGGTACAGGACAGGGACGTTGACACTAAACATTCCACTAAACTGTATTCGTTTTTAGTGCGGGGTTCAAAGAAGTCCGACTTCAAAATTGGCGACGTGGTCTTGCTTATTCGCCAGAATCGCTCCAAAATTGATTCACCTTTTCTGCCGGAGCGCTGCATAATTGTGGCTATAGAAAGAGCAAACGTGGTTGTGGTGATTAAGGGAGGAATACAATAAGCGAGGCATGTAAGGGAAGTTGAAAAAATATCCTTTTTTGGAAGTATCTGTGAAGTCAGACGACGAGGAACTTGACATCGGAGAGGCTTTGATGAGGTTTCAGGATATTCGAACGGTATAATTCGCAGAAGTTGAATGGATTGCAAATTCTTCAAAACAGGATCTTGATAGAACGTCCTTCCGGATTCGATGTTCACTTTTTATAACGTGTGTTCCACTAGTCCAGGCAGTGGTCATTTAAATTCAGAAAATACTGAAAACTTTGGCTCAAAATTATAAAAAAAAATGACAGCAGAGAATAAAACTTTCCGTCATAGTCCTTTTCAGAAAGATGTATACTATTTATCCAGATAATCAAAAGTCTAACCTGGTGCTCAAATTATTTTCAAATACACGTCTTTTTTAAATTACTTGGAGAATTTCATCCCATATCTCGCTGTTTCAGCGAGATATGGGATGAAATTCTTCCATTTCAACATTTTCTTGATTCTACCTTTTCTTTTTTACTTTTCTCCTAGCGTATTACTTTTGACAGAGTTCGAACTGTCACTTTTGAGTTTAGTTCGTTTAATGAGACAGACCCTGAATCATTTGACATAAGCAACCGGTGCGACGTTTTGGTTTTGTTTCCAATAAAATTCCAATAAACTAAGGAGTTCATAAAAAAATGAGGGACACGGAAAATTATCGGTCTAGTTCTCACCTTGCTGCTCTGATGGCACAAGTAACTATTAATAGCTAATTAACAATACTGAAAATCATATGCTACACATATTGAAATGCAGCAAAGACAAAAAGTGGCTTCCGCTGTTATCTGGTTGTACTTTGTTCAGATATGTGTGGTTCTGTTCTGCTTGAGTAATTTTAAAAATTTAATTCAAAGGATTCTGACGTGGTTATCATTAATAACCTCACTCAGTTGTTTCACAGCTGTTTATAGTTGTGCCAAATGTTGAACGGCTAATTTTGTCGCGTATTGTTGAACTTCCATAAGAAATGCACGTGCGTTCAATAATAGGCGAACTACCCTAGTTCGATTATTTTCCATTCGTTCCGAAAGATGAGCATTCCGGTAACGCTTTTTTGTTAGCCCATCGTTTTTCATAGAGCCTTGCTATGTCATCTGTCTGTTCGTTTTCCGTTTTGGAGACAATGACAATTTCAAATTTGCATTTTCAACTTAGTATTCTATTAACATTTCCACAGTTATTAATTGAAAACTTTTCAATGCCCACCATCGTATGAGTATATAATCTTGTGTGATAAGTACTAATTGGGTGAAAAAATTTTCAAAAAGTTGTTCTAACTGTTACGTCTGCTTGTCTGTGCCCTCAATACGGCAAATGGTGGATTGGCGGATAGAGCAAAAGATTAAAAAAAATACTCAAGTAAACATGGGCGTAGCCAGGATTTCGAGAAGGGGGGGCAACTTTTTTGGTCTTCTAAATCGTAGTTTTATAGTAGTTTAAAAAACACATGAATACTAACACATGAAACAAAATCCAAACCAAATCGAAACAATAATAATGGATTTAAAAATGCGTGATTTATTGCTTATCACATATTTTTAAATAAAGTGAGAAAAATATTAAAAGAATATAAAATCGGCTATAACAATTATTACAAAAATCCTGCATTCTTCCATAAGTTTAAGAAAACTAGAACCATACATCTGAATTTCTAAACAAATCCTCTCTGAAATAATATTTATTATAAAATAGGCAGAAAAATCAATATGCAAGCTTTCTCCAGGAATTCATTCGACAATTGCTCCTGGCATTCTATCCGAAATTCTATCAGGGATTCTTTAGGAATGCCTCCAGCGACTTATTCGGCAGTGTCTTCAGTAATTCCACCATAAATTTTGTCGGGAATTGATCCGAAAATTCCACCATTATTTACTCCAAGAAAATCTTCACGAACTTTTTTATAAGTTCTGCAGAATTCCCTGCAATAATTCAAATAATTTCATGCTGTTTCGCATAATTTTTAAGAATAAGAATATTCCGTGGAAATTCCGCAGAATTGCCAGTAAACATTCCTGAGAATTTCACGAAAAATCTTCGAATTTCTTGTGTAAATTCCATAAAATTTTCCGTGAATTGTTTCGAATAATTTCTTGTAAAAATTTCAAAGATTTTCTAAAGGAATTCCACCGGAAATTTATACAGAAATTATACCGAAAATGAAATCAACAATGGAGTTTTCGGAGGAATTCCTAGATTAATTTGCAATGAAATCCTGAAAGAATTCCGGTGGAAACTTCAAGATTTCCACTGGGAGATCCTCCAGGAGTTTCTCCGAAAATTCCTCCGGGAATTCTTCCAGGAGTTCCACCGGCATTTTCACCAAGAATTTCTCTAGGATTTCCTTCGAGAATTATTCCGGTAGTTCTATCGGCAGTTTCTCTGAAAATTCTTCCGTGAATTTCAGCAGAATTGGAATTTATTTAGGCTTCTTCAGGAATTTATATGGATTTTCCACCAGAAGCTCCTCCAAGAATTTCTCTGCGAGCTCCTCAGGGAATTCTCCGGGAGGTCCTCTGATGATGATGATGCTCCAGCTACAAACCCCAACAAAGGTTTCAGCTAGACGAGATTTGTCTATTAGATGAATTTTCTTGTTTCCGAGAATGCTTCTGATAGTTTCCCGGGGTTCCTTTGAAAATTCTCCCGGGAGTTTCTTCAGAAATTCTTCCAGAAAATTCTTTCGAGAGTTCCTCCGGGAATTCCACCAGCAATTCATCCGAGAGTTTCTCCAAAAATTCCTCCGGGAGTTCCACCAGAAGCTATTCCAGGAAATTATTCAGGCTTTTTTTTTCAGGAAATCATTTAGGCTTTCTTCAGAAATTAAGCTGGAAATTCCTCCAGAAGTTCTTCCGATAGTTTCTCTGGGAGCTCATCCGGGAGGTCCTCTAGGAATTCTTCTAGTAGTTCCTTCTGAAATTCCTCCGGGAGTTCTTACGGGAGCTCCTCCGGCAGTTCCTTCGGGAATTCCTCCGGGAGATCCACCAGCAGTTTCTACAAGAATCCCTCCGGGAGTTTCACCGGAAGTTTCTCCGGGTGTTTCTCTGAAAAGGAACTCCCGGAGGAACTCCCAGAGTAATTTCCGAAGGGAAATTATCAGAGGAATTCTCGGAGGAACTGCCGGTGGAACTTCTGGAGGAATTTATTGAAGAACTACTGGAAGAATTTCCGGAGGAAATCCTGGAGGAACTTTCGTAAGAATTCTAGGATGAACTCCCAAAGGAACTTCCGTAAGAATTCCAGGAGGAACTCCTGGAAGAATTCTTAAAAGAATCTCCCGGAGGAATTCCCGTAAGAACTCCCAGAGAAATTCTCCGAGGAACTTCTGGAGGAATTTGTAGATAAATGCCTAAAGAAATGCTAAATGAATTCCTGGCAGAAAGCCTGATTGAATTCCCGAAGGAACTACTGGTGGAACTTCAGAGGAATATCCGGTGGAATACCCTAGAGGAAGAGAAAAAATATTTCTGAAGGAACTTCCGAAATCCCATTTCCCGTGAAATTTTTGCCAAATATCGTCCAGGAATTCCCTGTAAAGCTCCTGGAGGTATTACCGGAGAATTTTTCGGAAAAACTCCTGGAAGAACTCGCGGAGGAATTCCCACAAGCACTTCCGGAGGAATTCCCACATGGAAGTCCTGAAATAATTCTTAGAGAAGTTCCTAAAGGAATTTCCGAAAAAATATCTGAAGGAATTTCCAGAAAAATACCAGGAGGAATTAATGCATAAAATCCCAGATGAAATCCTGAAAGTATTCCCAGATGAATTGCTTAAGAAAATCCCTGCGGATAGTTCCGAAGAAATTTCTGGAAGAACTCTTGGCAGATATCCGAGTAAATTACAAGTGAAGTCCGGAAGGAATTCTAGTACACTTCCGCGGAACATCTCTCGGGAAAATTCCTGAAGGAATTCCTGGAGAAGTACCTGAAGAAACTCCCGAAAAAATACCTGTAAGAATTTCTGGGGAAATACTTGGACGAATTCCAGGAGAAATTCATGAAGATATTTCTAGAGGATTTCTTGAAGGATATTCTGAAGTAATTGCGAAAAGAATTCCAGATTGGAATGCTAGATGATTTCGCTATTAAGGCTGTGAACCATTCCACCGATTCGTTTAACTTTTAGTTAAAATTTGACAGTTCGATGGTTATTTCGCCGTGGTTAAAAATAACCCTGCTCCGGAGCATGGTTAGATTTGACAGTTCGATAGTTAAACTTTGTTCGCGGGAAAATGGGCGCCAAATCCATTTCGTTCCGAATAACTATCAATCTGTCAAAACTCAAATGGATCGGCTTCGGAGAAAAATTTTAACCACGATGAAAAAATAACCATCGAAGTGTCAAATTTTAACTAAAAGTTAAACGAATTGGTGGAATGGTCCACAGCCTAAATGTTTGGAGGTATTCCCGGACAATTTCCTGGAAGTAATCCCGGAGGAATTAAAGGAAGAGTTCCGATGGGAATGCCAGGAGAAGTTCCTAGAAGAATTTTCGAAGGAATTTCTTATAAATTTACAAGTGAAATTATGGAACTAAATCGGAGAATTTTCGTCATAAATTTTTGAAGAAACTTCTGGTAGAATTTTGGGAAGAAATTCCGTATGTATTCTTGACGGAACTCTCGAATGCATACCTGAAGGAAATGCGGATTCTTCCTGAAGAGAGAATAGCCGAAGAAATATCTGGAAGTAAGTCTTGGAGAGAAGAAAAGAAATCTTCAAGGAATTTCTTCGTGAATTTCCTAAAAAAAATTAGTGGGGGGTTTCTAGATAAGGAGGAATTACAATTACATGAGAAGGATTTTCGAACGATTTTCAGAGGAATTTGTGGATAACTTTCCGGAGGAATTCAGAAGTTCTCAGGGGAGCTTCTAGAAGGATTTCAAGGAGAATTTTTGAGTCCGAAATGTTTCGAGTTTTTTTGAACTTTCATATATTATGGATCCTGGATGCCCTAATAAGTTTTGGGAATCTTTTGAATTTCAACCACCTATTTCTGTATATGATTGAATCGTAAAGTGCACATGTTTGAGGGAATTTATTTCCCCCCTTCCCCCCTCTTCACATCCTATCTACTCTTGTACGAAGAACGAAGAACGCTTCATGTCTTTGTACCTTCTGGAATGAGATTGCGTTTACTCCGTGATTTTAGAGTGATTTGGCTTTAAATACGCAACATTAATTATGTTTGTGATTCGTAGTGAGTTCTAATGTAATCTAGTGACCAATCTACAACAAAGTGAACTACATGTTTTATGGAGAAAAGTGCAATATAGTGTTTCTCTTCCAATATAAATTATATGCATCATGGACATCCATTTCATACCATTTTTTCGGAGCTAAGTATTAGTGATATTTTTTTTTTCATGAATCGCGAGGTTCATATGTATGCCCCTGAGTACTGGGGAGAAGAATCATATTTTCTCTATTATCTCATCTGCTTCAAATCTTTAGACAGATCTTGATTAGTATTGTTCATCTTTAATGATTATGAACAAATGATTATTATTAGTATGCATGCCCACTTTTCCTAACCTAGGATACATCCTCACCACAACAAACTATCCACTGTGTGAGAATTTGTTGATAGTGAGAGTTTTTGAAATATTATAACAGTTATCTATGAGTGCTTGAGGCGTATAATAGATGTACAAAGTTACTCACTCTGCTAGAAGTGTACAGTTCTGTGGAACTTTATAGATCTCTCTCACATTTTCTACATATTGTTCAAACGACCCATTGTGATTAATTATACCTACGCAACTTGGCATCTCTGTCGGTAGAAATTTTTTGTCATTGTTTCCGTGCTTACGTCGAAGTAGTGATTTCGCGCGACTCATCTTACAATAGTAGTGCCGACTAAAAGTGAAATTCCTGAAGTGATAATTCCAATCTTCTACAAAGTAATGTACTCAGACGAGGAAATTCTTTTGGCAAGCCCCAGAAGCCGTCCACCTGGATCATCAAAAGGAATACCCGCTCCCAGCGATGACAAGCATCTCAAGCTCGTTCTGAAAAGACCAAATGGACACGTGGATGACTTCTATTTCGATAAGCTTCTTACGGAGCTTGTGGGACTGCAGCGTCTAATACCGTTAGACGATCCTCAACCACGGTTCCACGGATCAGCCCATTCCTGTGGTATCGCGTGGTTCCATGCATTTGATGACGCCAGCTTGCAGTGGCTGAAACAATCTCTGAACCAGGTAAAGGAGAACGGCGTTGTTAGTGATTTCATCGTGCAGCCATACACACCAATTCCTCAGCTGCGACGCGTGTCGGTGTCCATTCCACATGTGTCCCGGCTGAAGAGGGCTGGGCCCACCTTTGTGTTGCAAACAATAGGGAAGCTGAACAAAAACTTAAATACAAACTTTTGGAAAGTTCTAAAAATGTGTGTCCCTGAAAATGGGAAGCAGCTTGTCATTATGGCAATCGACGAGCAATCAATTGGGTTAATTGAGCAGCAAGACAACAAAATTTTCTTTCTGCTTTCAAAAACGTACGTTTAAGTGTATCCCAAAACAAAACAAGCTTGAGTATTATTATTGTCATTGATTGATATACGACCATGAAGATCTGAAATAAAGAATTTGAACTCATAATCAAACTTGATTCTATATTTTTGCCTATCACGTTAGTGCTCTTTTCATAACAAGACTGAATATTGTGTTCCTTTTTGGTGGTAGTCTTCTTTGCTTCAATAACACAACTTATCGTTGGATTGTCTACTACATGGACTCATTTTATGCAGCATTGTGCTAAGGTAAGTTTATAACAAGTTTATTATAATCTTTACAGTGCACATCTATTTGTGAAGAACTTTTGGGTGCCGTCTCCCGTACAAATGTATCCCATTGTGGCTTTGAGCTATGCTCTAATACGTTCAGTCGTTCAAATATGCGGCATCTAACAGCTGTGATTGTCTTTCACAATCTTTTCATAGAAAATTACTTTTCAGGTATATGATGAAAAAGGCAATTTCATTGATGGCGAGGCACAAATCTCCCATTGGTAGGGGAACGTGCCGCCTGAGCCGACGTTCTGATACCTGATACCTGTGCCCTCAATACGGCAAATGGTGGATTGGCGGATAGAGCAAAAGATTAAAAAAAAACCCAGATTAATCCACCTAGCGGTGATGGTGCCTTTCTCGCGCAAAAAGGTAATAAATGTAGCCTTTACGCTTACACCTCGATGATGTACAAGAAAGGCAAAACAGTTACACCGTCTAATGTTATGATAGAAAATTTACACTAGTAGACGACAGATGGCGCTGCCAAAAGTTTCTTGAATTTCCTATGTTCGAATTTTGACTTTCGGACAATTTCATAGTACTATGAAACTGAACGAAGAGCATTCTTACGCCTAAATGCGCGCAACACGACCATCTTTATAGTACGATGAAACTCGTAATGGGAGCAAGCCACGGATAAACACGGAGCAAGGAAACGGATAAAAAATATTCATAGATGCAAGGCATTTTTCATAACACATTATTGTTCTATGTGATTATGTCTCATCACTATTTTAATATTATCTATTTTTTACAATTCGCAATTATTATGAAATTCAATAGTGATCAACAGCGTTTTAGTCTCTGCCGGATGCAACTTGTTGCAAGAAAATCGGTTAAGAGTTTCTATGTGAAAATTTGGCTAATGTTTTTTATGGCATTTTGTGCACACACACACACACACACACACACACATACACACACACACACGCACACACGGACAGACAGACATTTGTTCAGCTCATCGAGCTGAGTCGAATGGTATATAACACTATGGGTCTCCGGGACTTCTATCAAAAGTACGAATTTGGAGTGAAATGATAGCCTTTCGGTACAACTTAGTTGTACGAGAAAGGCAAAAACAAGTAAACATCTTTTCATTTTGTTGAAGACAAAATCATATGAGAGAATTTACTTTCTCTTCACATCCTATCTACTCTTGTACCTTTTTTACCATGTAAAATCCATTTCCACCTTACCATGTAAACATTTCAAATTCTTGTCATAAGACGAGTAAATTGACCACTTGATTGTAAATTGACAGATACGTATTTCGACCTCAACAGTAAGTCCGTCTTCAGTGTCGCGTACTTGACTCAACTTCTACGGGACACTGAAGGTTTTACTGTTGAGGTCGAAATACGTATCTGTCAAAGGTACAATCAAGTAGTGGAATTAAATGGAATTTTACGAACTCGTTTTATGACAAGTAAAGACATTCTACTAAAAACTCAACATAATTTTCTTATCGTTTTAAATTCGATAAAAGATACCCAAATTGATGTATTTTCGAGAAACAATGCAATGTTTACCTTTTGTAACCGAATATGGAAGGTCCATTTGAAAAAAATCAAGTGTATAAATTTTTAATCAAAACCCCGGTAATATATTTTGCCCACAAGATTTTAGTCCTTTTCAAAATTTGCAGCACAGTGTTGCGCGGACCTACCTAGAACGGTAATCGAACTCGAAACCAACATGGCCATCAGCCACACGAGAGCAATCTTAATGCCGGTCAAGCGTTTGGTCGAATGGTGCCTGCTGCCAAGTGGATTGCGGATGCCCAGATATCGCCCCAAGCTGATGAAGCACATGTGCAGGATGCTTGCCGAGCAGGCCAACACGTCACACGTTACGTAGATGTTGCACCACGTCACACCGAACGGCCAGTATCCTGGAATGGGATTGGAACAGAGTAGTTGTTGTTGATTAGGTTGAAAATTGGAGAATTATTAACTGCTTGACATTTACTAGCCCTATTAAAGGTATTTATAAGTAATAGTTTTTTCATAAATAGAATGAAATAATGACAGCGCATTTCGTTTTCAAATTCTGGTGAAGAAATATGTACCTTCACCAATTGGATCAAAAAAATAATCAATCAAATGAATGATTCCCGAAGCCATAAACAACCATAACAAAGTGACTTTTCGTCGGGCCCCATTGTTGACTAGGAAATTGCGAAATTCTACCCAGAGGAGATGTAATGATGTAGAAAATTGGATTCAAGCTTCCCATTGAGCCGATTATCACACTCTTTATGGATATTTCCAAAGTACCTACAACGCTCCACCTTTTCTCTCGCCTTGCAGGACCAAGATTTATCCCGACAAACATCTTCTTTGCCTACGGTTGGCAAAACGGAACTCGCCACCAGTGAAATGGATAAAGCGATACGAAGCCCGGCGCCAACGGGATAGAATCCGCAATTTCATTACCATGCCATTGAAAATGGAAATTGTACCGAGAAAAGTAACGAGCAAAGTTGTCTTCGCCCGCTGATGGAACCGCAATGATGGGAAGCTAAGTAGATCTACCTGTGACGGGAAATGGGGGGTACAATGGGCACCTCAAGTGCATCTTAGTTAGCTTTTAGAGATTATATTTTCCTATACATATTTAGCGCAGGTTCTTCTAAAATTTGTTGACATATTGACAATTTCATCAGTTTTTGCTTATAATCCCTTCAACTAGATAACAAATGTACATCTAAATATTTGAATTCGTAATGTGCATAGGTAAAAAGATCAGATTAAACTATTTCTGCTTCGGAATCCAGAAAGTCCTGAATAATAAACGTCCAGATAGTAAAACTATCAAAATTTAATAGAGCGTAATCCTCCGACTCAGATTTATCATATCCCCTCCAGAAGTGATAGTAGTAAAAATATGATTAATAAGTTATTTAAAATAAAAGTTCATTTTGATAGCAAAAATCATAATTCGTGTTCAGTGCCCGTTTCACCTCAAAGCGCTCTTAAGGTGAATCGCGTTGGAGTCCAATTAAAAATCGACATAGCGCTTTAAAGGGCACATAACTCGAAAAGTAAACGACAGGTAAAAGCGGAAAGTAGTTTTTCACCTTTGCTCACTTGCAGCACACACGAAAAAATGGTTTGCAGATGTGCTAACCGCCTAAATATTCACATTTGTGCGAGCAAAAACGCGAGGTGAGGGATAGCACGGCCATTGTGCCTGCCATTTTTGGACGCCGCCGTAACTCACCTTAAGCTAGCAAATTCAACTTGCAAAATACCGAAGACTGCTCGTGTGTAACGTGCTTTGCTGCCAGGAGCAGGATTTCCTCGAAGTGCTGCATCCATTATCGTTATCGTTCTCGGATGCGCTGTATGCAATTGTGGTTTATTAATATCGGTGACATAAATGGCGCTTGTGGGAGATCTGATTCCAACTGTTCGCATTCGTACCCCGAGCGAATTTTATCTTGAACTGCTGCAATTTTGGAAATGCTTTTCGTTTTCAAGTGGCATCGTCATCATGCAATGGGAGATGGATTAAGGTGAGTTACGGCGGCGTCCAAAAATGGCAGGCACAATGGCCGTGCTATCCCTCACCTCGCGTTTTTGCTCGCACAAATGTGAATATTTAGGCGGTTAGCACATCTGCAAACCATTTTTTCGTGTGTGCTGCAAGTGAGCAAAGGTGAAAAACTACTTTCCGCTTTTACCTGTCGTTTACTTTTCGAGTTATGTGCCCTTTAAAGCGCTATGTCGATTTTTAATTGGACTCCAACGCGATTCACCTTAAAGCCGTAGGCGTCCTAATAATTGCACCGAACGCGAAATTCAAAACTATCAAAAGTACAGTTTCTTATGGTTTGGAAGTCAAATCTAATTTAAAACTTTATTTTTCTACATAGGGATGAAATGCAGCGATGAACTAATTTATGAACATTAATGTGGGAGTTTTAGGACACTGAAAATAGACAAATTTCACACTCACAGCACAAGTTCTAGTTCAATTTCTAACGGTTTCTGTCGAGTGAAAGGCTGGTAGCATACAATGATGATGACGTTAGTAGTCACGCTGATTAAAATTGTTACCAAATAGTTTAGTAATTTTCTGTACAGTGAAAAATTTACTAAAAGTGACAATCATGAGAAAATCCTACATAGATAAAACAGATAGATGTTTCAGTTTCAATTTCTACGCTAAGCTTAGTTTTTATCAGATTCCGGATCTAAAACATGGTCGGACAACATCAAACCATTTGAAAAAAATCAATCGGCTTTCCAAAAC
Organism: Armigeres subalbatus; assembly: GCF_024139115.2. Taxonomy (NCBI): domain Eukaryota; kingdom Metazoa; phylum Arthropoda; class Insecta; order Diptera; family Culicidae; genus Armigeres; species Armigeres subalbatus. Next base: position 123,818,727 of record NC_085141.1, on the reverse strand, counting down.
ATGTATGGTGCTGTGTGTCTAGTCAAGTAAAGCTGACATCCGATATAGCTGCAAATAATAAGTTCCAACAACTAAAGGGTTTTATGAAATCGGGAAATGTTAGCCTTGAATAAAAAACGTCGGAATTTGAATAGAAAGATAAAGAATAAGTTTTTGTCCCATCGTCGCAAATCCTCTTGGCTAAGAAACTGCCCCGCACTTTAGCGAACTTTATAAAATTTTGAAGAAAACGGAAAAATGCGAGCAGTGTAGTGAAAAGTTAGGTACATTTTTCCCTTGGGAATACTAATTTTGAAGACCAAGACGCATTCCATCATGCAGTTTTATATTATTTGGTATTTTCGATTGTGACTTGAGTATTTGTGTAGGATTTGTCAATGGGGGAATACGCGAAAAAATAGTGTAAAGAACGAACATGAAACCGTTGGACTGCATTGGAGCGAAATTGTTCTCTGTTGGGCTGTTTAGTTAGAGGGTTTGTATTTCTGAAATTTTGTAACAAGAAGATGTGGGTTGTGGTGCCACAGACAGTGTTCAATTGAAAATCTGGAACTAGTTGGTTTTGTTGGTTTTCAACTCCAAAGCAGGAAAATTTCTGTCAGCGAGTATTTTGGCTCAATCATATGAAATATTGTTGAGTTTTGTCTGAAACGATTAGAAAAATAGTAATTATTTTATTGGTTTTAATGGGAATTTTCAAATCTTGCGAAAATTTCCTTTTTGCGTGTGTGTGTGTGTGTGTGTGTGTGTGTGTGTGTGTGTGTGTGTGTGTGTGTGTGTGTGTGTGTGTGTGTGTGTGTGTGTGTGTGTGTGTGTGTGTGTGTGTGTGTGTGTGTGTGTGTGTGTGTGTGTGTGTGTGTGTATCTTCTGTCCGGCAGTGCCAGTGGTATTATGGAAGAAAGCTGTCTTTAATAAAGTCAGCTTTAGCCCGGGAGCTAGAAGGTGTTAGCTCTACTGCAGCTCCAGTGACCCATTTCAGACTGCCTGGTAACTCACGTCCAGTCCGAGGTCACTTTCACTTGCAATGCGCCTGTTTATGCTACCATTATCAATTGGATAATGGATCCATAAACAAACTTCCGGATTTTTAAATCCAGCGCGTATTTAGTGTTGGAATCATATAAAAACATTTCGAAACAATCTCACCAAATTGATCCAATTCCGAATAAATGAACTGAGGAAGAGAAGACCACAACTAGTGTCCACGAAAAAATTACTACTCTTCCAGCGCTATTCCGAGCAATTCTTTATTGTTCCATTTTTTCTGGTATTATTACACATTAATACATATTTTCACCAAATACATCCCCGTATTCAAACTACACAAACGATTTCGCACGCTCAAATAAGAATACACTTGAGTAAAAGTCTCCAAACTCGTAATTCTCAAACTTCAGATTACTTAAACTTTTTTCTTCTAGTACATATGCAAAATATATACATCAGCCGAATCTATTTCTTGCGAAAACGAACAAAAACCGTGACAGCAAATTTAAAAGCAACCGTCCGCCCCCTGGCTTGCTGCGATCTCTCAAATCTTGCGGAAATTTCCGTTTTGATTCAAAAATAAACAAATGAATGTCGTTGGTGGGGCCCTCCTTAGCCGAGCGGTATGATGCGCGGCTACAAAGCAAGACCATGCTGAGGGTGGCTGGGTTCGATTCCCGGTGCCGGTCTAGACAATTTTCGGATTGGAAATTGTCTCGACTTCCCTGGGCATAAAAGTATCATCGTGTTAGCCTCATGATATACGAATGCAGAAATGGTAACTTGGCTTAGAAACCTCGCAGTTAATAACTGTGGAAGTACTTAATGAACACTAAGCTGCGAGGCGGCTCTGTCCCAGTGAGGGAAGTAATGCCAACGAAGAAGAAGAAGAATGTCGTTGGTAACGGGGATTTTAACGTTTGCTTCATCTGATGAAAATTCCAGTTCAGTGTCGGGAAGCAGTTATTGTCAAATTTTTCATAGCATCCATGGCGAGCGTTAAAAACCGGTATTTGTAAAAATTTCAGAAATAAAAAAAACTTGGGTTTGAACTTTTTTATTATTATATTATATATTATATATTATATTATATATTATATTATTATATATCTTCTTCTTTCTTCTATATATATAAAATCAATCTATGTATGTATGTTCGCTAACTACTTCTGAACCACTTGGCCGAATTCAACCAAATTTGGTACACGTTCTCTATCCTCAGGGAAGTTGACAAAGGGGGTGGGAGGGTCATTTAGAAAAGGGGAGGGGTTTTGTTTAGAAAACGAACAATTATGTGTAACTTGCATCTCCTAGGACCGATTTCAACCAAATTTTGTACACATATTCAATATAAGGAAACAATCATATGAGAGTGTAATCTTTGAAAGAAGGGAGGGGTCTGGAGGGAGGGGTATTGTTCAGAAAACGGGTAATTCAGAGTAAATTCTGAACCCCTGCACCGATTTCAACCAAATTTGATACACACATTCTCTACCCTAAAGAAAAGATAACAAAGCGGGTGGGGCGGTCATTGTAAAAAAGGGAGGGTATGGGGAGGGGTTGTCTTTATAAAACGAGCAATTCAGTGTAACTCCCAACCCCAGTACCCATATCAACCAAATTTTGTACACATATTCACTAAGAGTAGTCGATCATATGGAAGTGTAATTTGGGAAAGAGGAGGGGTCTGAGGGAGGGTATTGTTCAGAAAACAAGCAATTCAGTGTATATTTTGAACCCCTGGACCGATTTCATCCAAATTTGGTACACATTCTCTATCCTAAGAAGAAAATAACAAAGGATGATCATTGGGAAAAAGGGAGGGTAAGGGGAAGGGTTGTATTTAGAAAAGAGCAATTCAGTGTAACACCTAACTCCCAGGACCGATTTCAACCAAATTTGGTGTACACATTTTCTATCCCAAGGAGAAGATAACAAAGGAGGTGGGAGGGTCATTGGGGAAAATGGAAGTTATGGGGAAGGGTTGTCTTTAAAAATGAGCAATTCAGTGTAACTCTCAGGATAAATTACAACCAGATTTGGTACACTTATTCTCTATTTTTGGAAGATGTTTATTGAAAAGGTAGAAGGGCCAAACAAATATATAAAAATAGATTGATACAAAGGAACAATTCTATGAGCGGTAGATCTACCTCTGTGGGTTTTGTGCTACAGCATTGGACATTTAATTGAATAATTTACTTTTCAGTCCCTAGCAAAGCCGGATACATATAGCTATTAGCTATCTATATATCTCGGATACTTATTCAGTGATGTGACGTATGTGATTTTGTAAACAAAAATTAAAACGTTGATTTCTGCAATCTGATAGCACTCCCACGCAAACCATCGCCACATACAGGTAGGGGGAGGTTTCGGCTACATGTTCGTTGTGTTGGTTTGCGTAGGAGTGCCATCATATTTGACAAATCGACGTATGCATCTTTGTTTACAAAATCACATACGTCCTTTGAATAAGTACCGAGATATATAAAACTCAATGTTTGTATGTTTGTGCCTAACTTCTAAACCCATTATTGTATTGTTTAGTTATCGATCAATTTAACCATTTATCGAAATTATGGTTTGCCCAGTGACAAGCAATGATTAATGTGTTTCCTTCTGGATGGTGAATGTGATCCCTTCTTTAAAAATAGACGTTTGCCCGGAATAAGGCATCGGTGGATGTTTTTCCTTCTTTAGAAATAAACGTTTGCCCGGAATATGGCGATTATGGGTTTGCTCCCTTCTTCAAAATCAGTCAATGTTTTCAAATGAAATCTGCCTTCTTCTGATCAAATGATGAAGTATCGATAAGAAAACGCAATTATCCTGTTGACCAATTGGTTTATTCATTTTCCGATTGTGAAAAAAAAACTGCGAATCAAACTGGCAATTCCGAGCAAGGCCGGGTACATAAAGCTAGTATATATATATATAAAAACTCAATGTTTGTATGTTTGTATGTATGTTTGTATGTATGTTCCAGCATAACTTCTGAACGCTTTGACCGATTTCAACCAAATTTGGAACACACATTCTTTATCTTAAGGAGACGACGATAGGGGAGCTAGGAATGCTCTTTGGAAAAAGCGGGAGGGTGTGGGGGGAGGTGTATTGCTTAGTTATCGATCAACTCAGTGTAAATTCTGAACCCCTTGGCCGATTTCAACCAAATTTGGAACACTAATTCTTTATCTTAAGGAGGGGATTATAGGGGGGTTGAGCATGCTTTTTTGAAAAAGGGGGAGGGTATGGGGGGAGGGGTATATCTTAGTTATCGATCTGAACCCCTTGGCCGATTTCGACCAAATTTGAAACGCAAATTCCTTATCTTAAGAAGGGGACGATAAGGGGTTAAGCATGCTCTTTGGAAAAGGGGGAAGGTGTGGGGGGAGGGGTATTGCTTAGTTATCGATCAACTCAGTGTAAATTCTGAACCCCTTGGCCGATTTGAACCAAATTTGGAACACAAATTCTTTATCTTAAGGAGGAGACGATAGGGGGTTGAGCACGCTCTTTTGAAAAGGGGTGGGTATGGGGGAGGGGTATTGCTTAATTATCGATCAACGCAGTGTAAATTCTGAACCCCTTGGCCGATTTCGACCAAATTTGGAACGAACCTTCCTTATCTTAAGAAGGGGACAAAAAGGGGTTAAGCATGCTCTTTGGAAAAAAGGGGGAGGGGGGGTGTGGGAGAGGGGTATTGCTTAGTTTTCGATCAACTCAATGTACATTCTGAACCCCTTGACCGATTTCAAACAAATTCGAAACACAAATTCTTTGTCATAAGGAGACGACGATAGGAGATTAGGGATGCTCTTTACAAAAGAGAGAGAGAGTATGGGGAGAGGGGTAAAGGGTGTACGGAATCAAATTGCAACACTTTCAAAAGTTGATAACATTTTGCCTCCTGGGCTGATTTTAACGAAATTTCGTGGAAGACGGCTTCAGCATGTGTTATTCACACTGCGTGAATTTCATTACGAAATTTCCAGTAGTTTCGAAAATACAGCCGAAGGAATAGGACGTGTGCAAATAAATCTTGCGCATTCACCTCCATATTCCACATCTCATAAAAATATGTAAGTAATCTAATTATGTGCCTCTGACCCCAAAATCACCAGAATTGCGGCTGATCGAAAGATACTGGTCTGGAATGAAAACACGAGCTTCGGAAGCCTCCGAAATTGATCATTACGGAACACAAAACGTTGATTTAGGCTTTCACGTCAACATTTCGTATTGGTTTCTAACTCCAACGTCAACATTTTCGATTATACGACTAATACAAGAAAACTTTCCAAAAACTTTCTGTTTTGTCGCTTCTATAGTAAAAAACCAAAATTTAAAAAAATAGGAAATGCGCTGAAATCTAATTTTGGACTGATATTTGTCAGATTTTGGGAGAGCATCAATCTAATTGGTCAGGCCGGTTCACAGTGCAGCACTTTTTTGATGTTTTGTTTTCGATTTTTGTAATAGTTAGAGGCGTCAAAAAATATGGTTTCTTTGGGAAAGTTGACTTTAATTAAGTTAAATAATCGACTGAGACAATAAAGTTAGTTCATTTTTTTTTGTTGAGATAGATTTCAGGATGAAAAATGTTAGTTAGGGACATGTACAAAATCTTATGAGCTCATTTAAGAAAAAAGCTTCAGCATTTGGATGTATTTAAGAATTTCAGTGAAAATGTTATACGTAGTCAAAGCTTGCATATTGTATTTCAGTCCCTGAAAATTTCATGACAATCGGTTGATAGACTAATTTTGGCGAGTAGTTCAAAGTGTTGCAATTTGATTCCGTACACCTTCATTGATTAGCAATCGATCAACTCAATGTAAATACTGTGCCTCATGACCGATTTCAATCAAATTTATATCAAGTATCGTCTGTCCTAAGGAAGCGATTTTAGTGGATGTGGTCAAGTAATTTTAAAAGGGGGAGGGTGTGGGAGAGCGGTATTGACTTCTGAACCCATTTATCGATGTCCACCAAATTTGGAACCCATATTATCTGTCTAAGTAAGACTATATCAGACTGGGTAGGAGTGCCATATGCCATAGCTAAATGAGAGAGAGGGTATATTCATTAAACGAACAGTTTAGTATACCTTTTTATCGCATAGGTCAATTCAAACCAAACATGTAATCCCGAATAGAAACAACAATAGAATTACATTAAAATATCATAAAATTACAATACATTTTATTGATGAACATTCAATTGTATTGTTTTTCTATTGTACCAATTTAATCGCCTTATTGTTGTTCCAATAGACGTACAATAAAATCTATTGACAGAAAAATGTTGACAATAGAATTATAATAAATTCTATTGTAATGGAAAAAAATTGTTCGAGAAAAAAACGATTTTTTTATTGTTACGGTAACTAACAACCCCTATTTTCTATTGTAAAACTGCCATTCACAATAGGATTTATGGTGGAAAACAATATTCTTAATTGTTATTCTATTGTGAGCAACAATAGAGTTTATTGTAATTACAATTAAATTTATCGTATTGTTACAATAATTTCTATTGTAATTCTATTGGACTTTTTTATTCGGGATCTCTACCCAAAGGAAACAATTATAGAGAGGCTGGAAGGGACTTTTGGAATGGGAGGAGGGGTGGTGGTATTGGGATTGTGTATTGTTGTTCATCGGAATAATGGTATGCCCAGTGAAAAGCAATGATTAATGAGTTTCCTTCTGAATGGTGGATGTGATTGCTTCTTTAAAAGTAGGCATTTGCCCGGAATAAGGCAAAGGTGGGTGTGATCCCTTCTTTAAAAATATGCGTTGCCCGGAAAATGGCATCGATGAATGTTTTTCCTTCTTTAGAAATAGACGTTTGCCCGGAATAAGACCTTTCAAACCCACAATCCCTTCTTCAAAATCAGTCAATGTTTCCAAAAGCCTTCTTTTAATCAAATGATAAAGTATGAATAAGTAAACACAATTACCCAGTTGACCAATTGGTTTTATCATTTTCCGATTGTAAAAGAAAACTGCAAACCAAACTGGCGATTCCGAGCAAGGCCGGGTACATAAAGCTAGTTTTTGATAAACTTCAAGTATAATTAGGGGAACTGTTCCTTGAATTCATACCATGTACCCAAATCAATACTATTCGAAAACAAAGAATTGGTCTGCTAATTGTTTTATTCCTCATTTTTGTGAATTTTTTCAACAGTGTGCACGCCGGAAAACAACAAAAGGCGACACAAATTGAGCCTTAATTGCCTGTTTTGTGAATGGTATTGATATAGGAGCATGTTATTAATAATGGAACAGATACCCTACTTCTTGAACTTGGCATAGTGGAATTTAAGTAGACATAGGGTGACCATATGGTATCCCAAAGGAGGACATGTCCTTCTTTTTCATTAAAAACCAAAATTTCATTAAAAAAAATGATGTCCTCCTTTTGTGCTAAAATGTCCTCGTTTTTGGAAATGTTAAAAACAAAAACAGTTGCATGAATAAATACTGTTGAAAATATTCCAGTTCAACAAACAATTATACAACAGAATTTGTTAAGAAAATTATTTTGAGCTTTTTAGTGGAATGTCTTCACTAGTCATAAGACGAGTTTGTACAATCCCATTGAAATTCCACTAGAGTTTCCATCCCAGGACATCCCAGGACGAAAAATCCAGGATTTAGGAAAATTCAGGATTTAGATTCAGGATATTATTTTTGAAATCCCGAAAATCCCGGGATACCCGGGACAAAAAATCTTTTTTTGCTTCAGGCTTACTAATATTGTGTATGCTCACAATTCTTTTTGTATTAAACGCTCAACGCCAAGGGGAACTCCCTCACAAAGAAAACACAAGACTAGAGTTTTCTTTACCATATGGCGGTCTACTGACTGATACTTCTGCCAGCAACTGCAGCTCTCTTATATATAAACAACAAGTATCTATAATATATCGCTAGCTAACAATATTCCTTGATATTACAAAAGAGCAGATACACATGGTGTATAGTTCCTGCTTATCTTCCGTCTACAACTTTTTCAAAACCTAAAAATAATGTTTTTAAAACCATCGAAAATTCCCGGGATCCCGGGGTTTCCCGGGATATACAAGAGTTTTCATCCCGAATCCCGGGACAGCAAAAATGGTCGGGAAATGGAAACTCTAAATTCCACCACTTAATTGTATCTTGACAGATACGTATTTCGACCTCAACAGTAAGGCCGTCTTCAGTGTCTCGTACTTGACTCGACTTAATCAATAAGTCTCAATCTTAATCTTAATAAGTCGAGTCAAGTACGAGACACTGAAAACGGCCTTACTGTTGAGGTCGAAATACGTATCTTTCAAGGTACAATTAAGTGGTGGAATTAAATGGGATTGTACAAACTCGTCTTCTTCTTCTTCTCATTGGCATTACATCCCCACACTGGGACAGAGCCGCCTCGCAGCTTAGTGTTCATTGAGCACTTCCACAGTTATTAACTGCGAGGTTTCTAAGCCAGGTTACCATTTTTGCATTCGTATATCATGAGGCTAACACGATGATACTTTTATGCCCAGGGAAGTCGAAACAATTTCCAATCCGAAAATTGCCTAGACCGGCACCGGGAATCGAACCCAACCACCCTCAGCATGGTCTTGCTTTGTAGCCGCACGGCTACTACTCGTCTTATGACAAGGGAACAGAATTTGTATAATTCTGAAACAAAACATTGCACACGTTTCTGGTTTTGATTCTGAAATATTTTCGTTTATGTTCTGGAATAAATTAATGTAAATATAGAAAACTAAATGCGTGAGTTGCAGTAATAAAGGGGTCCTAAATATCAGAAGCATCGGAGTTGTGAGAAATAGATTAGGAAATGCAAATGCCTCTTAAAATTGTCTACGTGTAAACATACCTTTTAAACAAATTGCACGGTAACCTTCTTGAATATATGAGGCAAAGAGCAGTCGCCTTGCCATTCTTAGAATGAAATAGAAATAACTAATCTGAACAGTTTTGAGTTTTTTAGTCTAAATCTAAACAGTTTATAATTTGTTTAATTGAGAACTTTGTGGTCATACAATTAACGATATCATTCTAATTCAACGGCATTCAAGAAAAAAATCGCTGAACATTTGTATTCGGTCCTTATAGAACCTAATAGTTGTCTATTTATGTAGATGTAGCTTTATGTAGACTATAATGAGAGTCGGAAATGTTCCATTTGGAGTTAATAAAGTAATCTGTTATGTTATTTAAAATAAAAAAGGTGTTGAAGATATTTGCCTCGATTTTCAAAAACTTCTTTCAATAGACTTTAGTGTGTAAAATCTAACAAATATAATATTCTTAATCAAAAAACGATCGATTTTTTTTTAATGTCCTCCTTTTTCAACCAAGCATCCTCCTTTTTCGCTCAATTCAGATGAATTGGGTTGTTTAGGGGTATATATGTTTTTACATATTCTGAATCTGCATAAAAAACTGAGCCTAACCCCAATTTTTCAGAATTTTTGGAGCCCTGGAACTATTTTTAATTTGCATTTTAATTTCTAACTAACTGTCATTCTATGAATGTTAGTGTCATTCTATCGATTGAAATGGCTTATTGTTTGCTATACAAAAATGTAAATAAAAGGTTTACAAACTAAATAAAAATATGTTGGAGATCGGAAAGCATGCTCTTCATGTTAAACCATAGAAAACCTTATATTTTTCTCTGCTAAACAACCCAATTGTCCTCTTTTGGAAAAAAAAATCATATGGTCACCCTAAGTAGACATAATATAATGAGCAATTCATTTCCTAATCTGCATCGGATTTTGTTGACAATATTGCCAGCTGTTGAGAATGTCCTCTCTGGTGCAATCGAAGTTGGACGAAAGGTTCCAAGAGCATCGAAAATCAGTCTCAAGTACTTGCCCTTAATCAGTAGCAAAAAAAAGTTTGCAAGGATCCTGGCGTCAACTGCTCTGCTTCAGTCTCTTTACAAGTTGTTCTTTTCTGATAAACCAGAAAAATTGTCCATGCACCGGTCGTCAGTTGTTGTCGTTGCCTATGCATTCTGCTCTGATGCCTAAATGATTAGACCAGAGCTTCCCAAACTTTTGGGTATGCGACCCACCTAGCAAAACTCTATATGTCTCGCGACCCACCTATGAAAAATGCATTTTATCAAGTAGTATTAAGCATTAATTGAAACAGAATGTCATCTGTTTCGGCTTCTTCCACATGAAAAATATTTACGTTAGCTTACATGTACAAATGCAAAAAATGACGAACATGATATTGTTTGTTTTTATTTTACTTCATTAAGGGGATAAATGTTTTCTAAGATAGCATGGTGAAGGGGGTTCCGTAGCGTAGTTGGCTACACGTTCGCCTTACAAGCGGATGGTCATGGGTTCGATTCCCAGTCCCTCCACCAAACCCTCGTCAGTCGCCGGATCCGCAGCCCATACGGTGGCGTTTGGGAGACGCCCTTACCGTCACGGCTGCCTGATGACGACTGACAACTTGTTCTTCTCGGAGGCATTTCTCCAACGTTACCCGGATAAATGGCAACGGAAAAATACAATGATCATTGGATACACGACATGGACAAACGGAATCAAATGGACTCACGATGAGATGGACAAGCATCGACAATGATAATGAGTAATGGAAATCTAAAAATAGATTATGTGTGGATTCTGTACAGAAGAATATCACAGTAGATCTCGGCACAGTAGCGGTTAAGTAACACAGAGTGCCTGAACAAATAAAGGAAGGAATAAAAAAATAGCATTGTAATGATTATTTAATATAGAATGCGATTTGAACCGAGCTGCAATTAATATTTGTTCTACGCGACCCACCAACAATTCGCTCGCGACCCCCCTGGGGGTCGGGACCCACAGTTTGGGAAACCATGGATTAGACGCTTCAAGATCTCGTCCACTTGCTTAATCAAAGATGGCTTAATCAAAGATTGATAATTGCCACGTCGGCAAAGTAGTTCTACAGCAGCTTAAACAGGTTCGAGGGCTTGAATTTTTTCAACTACCGTAAACAAAAATCATAACCACAGAAGATAAGTTTGGATTGCTGCTTCAAATCAATCAAAGTTTTTTGAACGGCCCCCTGAAACTCGTAGAACCGATCGAGCATGGATAACATGCTATTCGAGCGTGGCTTTGTGTCAGCCATCAAAACAAGTTCTTTTCTGAATTCAGAACGGACATATTTCTGCAGCAAATCATTTTGCACGTGTTATCTACAGAAGAGAACTACTACGGAACTTACCGTTTTCACAATTTCATTGAAGAAAAACGTCATTGGCAATTTAACATATGGTTAAAAGAATGGAGCAACATGATTATTGATGATTATTGATGATAATGATCCATTTTTTGAGGTAGCGTGAACGTCGTCAATGATGGTTACTCGTGTTCATTCATGTGCGCTTTCGCCAACCAGCTTTGAGCGTGCTTACAGCGGCACACTAGGAGTTAACTTTTGGAAATCAGTACGGCGAAAGGCATCTAATGGTTAATATCTCAAAAATAAGCACACTAATCGAAAAAATATTTTGTAGGCGTAGTAGTGGATACCTTCCTACATAACTGGTACCAAATAGTTTTTCGTGAAAAGTTCCTACTGGTGAGAAAACCCGCGTAAGATGTCTTTCGCCATCAAATTTCTGGTGGTTAGCTCATGCTGGCTATTTTGCGCATATACTATAGCGCCTGGATGAGACAGCGGCGGGTAGAAAATCGGCCACTGCCAATAATTCATTCTTGTGCGTGTTTGTGGCACGGTGAATCTTTAGCCTAACTGAAAACTATTCCAGATTTTTATACCAACGAAAATATCGGTATTTTTCGTCTTTAAAACCGGTATTTTCGGTACTTAAAATTGGCCGGTAATACCGGTACTGCCGGTATCGGTATTATCGGTTTGACCACCCTACTCAGAACTCACTTGGCCGTCATTCTTTCTTCTTCATTGGAATTACATCCCCCACTGGGACATTGCCGCCTCGCATCTTACTGTTCATTAAGCACTTCAACAGTTGTTAACTGCGAGGTTTCTAAGGCAAGTTGCCATTTCGGCATTTGTATAACATGAGGCTATCACGATGCTACTTTTATGCCCAGGAAAGTTGAGACAATTTCCAATCCAAAAATTGCCTAGACCGGCACCGGGAATCGAACCCAGCCACCCTCAGCATTGTCTTTCTTTGTAGCCGCTCATCTCATCACACGGCTAAGCAGGACCCCTACTTAACCTTGCACACAAAATTTGCACCCATACTGATTAACAAAGAGGCGGGACTAAGAAGCCCCACACACGCTCCAAAATGTTGTACAACATTGACTCCGCCCCCAGCAAATTTGGTTCGGTCGGAGTAATGTCGGACCGTCTGTGGGCAAGTTGTCCGACTGTTGGACAGACGGTTTCAAAGTTGGAAAGTTCGACAGATGAGATCAAAACCGTTTGATTTTGCTCAGACTTCGGGTGGGCGGAGTCAAATGTTGTACAACCAAGTTGCATTGTGTGTAGTGTTGTTGTATAACACTGTAGCTTTCTTCTCTTTTGGTTTCCGAAAATTTCACTGTAGAGCGCCGGGATTTTTTTAGAATTATTTGTTGTCGAACCTTGAGTGCGGAATTGATGTTGTGACACACACGGACCATTGTGGGCACCGGGTGGTCCCTTGGAAGATCCAGAATATCCATAAAAATAGTCTTTATAAATGTAAAGATGAATAATTCGTAAATTCCATCAGCATTTTTTAGAATCATATCTTTCGGGTTCGATTCCACACACAGGGTCGTCAGGGTTCGAACCTGTGTGTGGAATTGATGTTGTGATCCATACACGGACCATTGTGGTCACCAAGTGGGCTGCAGGAAGATCCGGAACATAAATAAAAATTATAAATTCTTTAATTTCATCATGGGGTGCCGAGATTTTTTTAGAACCATTTGTGGTCGAACCCTGATTATGAAATAGGACCACACACGGACCATTGTAGCCACCAGGTGGACCCACGGAAGATCCGGAACATTAACTGGATTGCCTGCTTTAAATATATCAGAACCAGTGGCGTAGCCACGGGGGTGGTTTTGGACATAAACCCCCCCAGAGACAAAATTTTTAGAAGAAATTTTGTTTTCGAACCTTCTGGAATTAAAAAAAATGTTCAGAAACAACCACCCCCCCCCATTTTCTGGCTACGCCACTGATCAGAACAGTGGGGATAATGTTAGTTGATGTCATGAACCGTCCAAAAATTGCTCCGGAAACTCCGTAGTGTTGTATGTACATAATTTCGAAAAACACTTAAACAAAGAAGAAACTAACCCGACCCAAGTAACCAAAAGTTCCTTTAAGAGTACGTTTTTCGCTTAAGAAGCTCAGTGAAGCTGATTAAGCAAAAAAGGTACTCTTAAAGGAACTTTTGGTTACTTGGGGAAAGATCCTCCCAAGAATTCCTCCAAAAAGTCCTCCAGAATTTCTTTCGATAGTTTCTCCAAAAATTCCTCCGGAAGTTCGTTCCTGGAGGAACTTCCGGAGGAATTCATTGAAAAGCTTCCGGAGAACTTCCGGAGGAATTCCTGGAGGAACTTCCGGAGCAATTCCTGGAGGAACTTCCGGAGCAATTCCTGGAGGAACTTCCGGAGGAACTTCCGGAGGAATTCCTGGAGGAACTTCTGGAGGAATTCCTGGAGGAACTTCCGGAGGAATTCCTGGAGGAACTTCCGGAGGAATTCCTGGAGAAACTTCTGGAGGAACTTCCGGAGGAATTCCTGGAGGAACTTCCGGAGGAATTCCTGGAGGAACTTTCGGAGGAATTCCTGGAGGAACTTTCGGAGGAATTCCTGGAGGAACTTTTGGAGGAATTCCTGGAGGAACTTCCGGAGGAATTCCTGGAGGAACTTCCGGAGGAATTCCTGGAGGAACTTCCGGAGGAATTCCTGGAGGAACTTCCGGAGCAATTCCTGGAGGAACTTCCGGAGCAATTCCTGGAGGAACTTCCGGAGCAATTCCTGGAGGAACTTCCGGAGCAATTCCTGGAGGAACTTCCGGACCAATTCCTGGAGGAATTTTCGGAGCTATTCCTGGAGAAACTTCCGGAGCAATTCCTGTAGGAACTTCCGGAGCAATTTCTGGATGAACTTCTGGAGCAATTCCTGGAGGAACTTCCGGAGGAACTTCCGGAAGAATTCGTAGAGGAACTTCTGGAGGAATTCCTGGAGGAACTTCCGGAGGAATTCGAGGAGGAACTTCCGGATGCATTCCTGGAGGAATTTTCGGAGCAATTCCTGGAGAAACTTCCGGAGCAATTCCTGTAGGAACTTCCGGAGCAATTTCTGGATGAACTTCTGGAGCAATTCCTGGAGGAACTTCCGGAGGAACTTCCGGAAGAATTCGTAGAGGAACTTCCGGAGGAATTCCTGGAGGAACTTCCGGAGGAATTCCTGGAGGAACTTCCGGAGGAATTCCTGGAGGAACTTCCGGAGGAATTCCTGGAGGAACTTCCGGAGGAATTCCTGGAGGAACTTCCGGAGGAATTCCTGGAGGAACTTCGGAGGAATTCCTGGAGGAACTTCGGAGGAATTCCTGGAGGAACTTCCGGAGGAATTCCTGGAGGAACTTCCGGAGGAATTCCTGGAGGAACTTCCGGAGGAATTCCTGGAGGAACTTCCGGAGGAATTCCTGGAGGAACTTCCGGAGGAATTCCTGGAGGAACTTCCGGAGGAATTCCTGGAGGAACTTCCGGAGGAATTCCTGGAGGAACTTCCGGAGGAATTCCTGGAGGAACTTCCGGAGGAATTCCTGGAGGAACTTCCGGAGGAATTCCTGGAGGAACTTCCGGAGGAATTCCTGGAGGAACTTCCGGAGGAATTCCTGGAGGAACTTCCAGAGGAATTCCTGGAGGAACTTCCGGAGGAATTCCTGGAGGAACTTCGAGAGGAATTCCTGGAGAAACTTCCGGAGGAATTCCTGGAGGAACTTCCGGAGGAATTCCTGGAGGAACTTCCGGAGGAATTCCTGGAGGAACTTCCGAGGAATTCCTGGAGGAACTTCCGGAGGAATTCCTGGAGGAACTTCCGGAGGAATTCCTGGAGGAACTTCGGAGGAATTCCTGGAGGAACTTCCGGAGGAATTCCTGGAGGAACTTCCGGAGGAATTCCTGGAGGAACTTCCGGAGGAATTCCTGGAGGAACTTCCGGAGGAATTCCTGGAGGAACTTCCGGAGGAATTCCTGGAGGAACTTCCGGAGGAATTCCTGGAGGAACTTCCGGAGGAATTCCTGGAGGAACTTCCGGAGGAATTCCTGGCGGAACTTCTGAGGAATTCCTGGAGGAACTTCCGGAGGAATTCCTGGAGGAACTTCCGGAGGAATTCCTGGAGGAACTTCCGGAGGAATTCCTGGAGGAACTTCCGGAGGAACTTCCGGAGGAATTCCTGGAGGAACTTCCGGAGGAATTCCTGGAGGAACCTCCGGAGGAATTCCTGGAGGAACCTCCGGAGGAATTCCTGGAGGAACCTCCGGAGGAATTCTTGGAGGAACCTCCGGAGGAATTCCTGGAGGAACCTCCGGAGGAATTCCTGGAGGAACCTCCGGAGGAATTCCTGGAGGAACTTCCGGAGGAATTGCCGGAGGAACTTCCGGAGGAATTCCTGGAGGAACTTCCGGAGGAATACCTGGAGAAACTTCTCCAGGAATTCCTGAAGGAACTTCCGGAAGAATTCCTGGAGGAACTTCCGGAGGAATTCCTGGAGGAACTTCCGGAGGAATACCTTGGATGGACTTTCGTACCTCTTGTGCAACATTGTGCTAGAAGGTGTCATGCGGAGAGCCGGGTGTAGCAGCGGGGGAACGATTTTCAACAGATCCAGTCAATTTATTTGTTTCGCGGATGACATGGACATTGTCGGCCAAACATTTGCAAAGGTGGAAGAACTGTACACCCACTTGAAACCTGAAGCACCAAAAGTTGGACTGGACTAAATGCATCGAAGACAAAGTAAAGTACATGCTTGGGGCAGAACCAGGCGCGACAGGGCCGGCCTGTTTCGATAGGCGAAGATACCTTCGAGGTGGTCGATGAATTCGTCTACATAAGATCCTTACTAACGGCTGATGATAAAGTTGAAATACGAAGTCGCATCATCTATGGAAGTCGGGCCTACTACGGGCTCCAGAAGAAACTGCGGTAAAAAACTCCAGCGCACCAAATGTATCATGTACAAAACGCTGATAAGATCGGTAGTCCTCTACGGACATAAAATCTGGACAATTCTCGAAGAGGACTTGCAAGCACTCGGAGTATTCACGGGTTCACGGGTTTTTAGGACCATCTTTGGCGGTGTGCAAGAAGACGGTGTGTAGCGGCGAAGGATGAATCACAAGCTCTCATAGCTCTACGGCGAACCCAGCATCCAGAAGGTAGCTAAAACCGGAAGGGTACGTTGGGCAGGGCATGTTGCAAGAATGCCGAACAGCAACCCTGCAAAGATGGTGTTTGCTTCCGATTCAGCGTGGAGCGCAGCGAGCGAGGTGGGCTGACCTCAGGTACAGAACGACTTGGCGAGCGTGGGACGCATTCAAGGATAGAGAGATCGGTCTCGGTCTTCAATGAAGAAGAAAGAATGACGGCCAAGTGAGTTCTGAGTAGGGTAGTCAAACCGGTAATACCGAAACCGGTATTACCGGCCAATTTTGAGTATCGAAAATACCGGTTTTATAGATGAAAAATACCTATTTTTTCGAATTTTCCTGTTGGTATAAAAAATCTCGAATAGTTTTCAGTTAGGCTAAACATTCACCGTGCCACAAACACTTACACGCAGGGATCATAATGCTCACTCAATCTCAGGAGCACAGGATGCTCCCTCACGAAAATTTTCGGGGAGAAATCGCTTTTCGGGAAAGAAAAACAGCCTGGAGAGTGATAACCATTTTTCGCTCACTTCGATTGCCGCCAATCATTGGTTTGCTCTTTTTCTTCCGTATTCGAGTCTTTTCGTGGCATTATAAATGCAAATGGTAGTAGCTTATGTGGAACAAATAACTTAACGCTTTCATACAGATAGCGTGGTGGTGTGGCTAGAGTAAGCGCATCCCCACACCTATTATTGTTACTATTCTGGGTTCGAATCCCGGCGCGACCATACAATTTTGTAATTGTTCTGCGATAATTCTCGCGAAAAGTGAGTGAGAGGTAAAAGTGATGAAACGAAAACAGATTTTCATGTAATAGGCAAGATTTTCGTTTATCTTCCAAGGCTAATACATATCTAGAGGAAAGATTGATGGGTGAAAGACGATCCTCAACATAAACAACGAAAAAAGATTTTCCATTGGCCCGAAAAACGCTTGCTTTGGTCTCTTTGAAACGAAAAGTCGAAACACTGGTTATTAGGGTGGTTCAAAAAATCGATTTTGCTCCACAGTTCTCATCTGATTCTTTACCATGTTCTGAGTGTCCTCTGAAAATTTGAGCTCATTTAGATTAAAACTGATTTAGCACAAGCCGTTTCAAGTTTGCATGCAAATTAGTATGGGGAAATTATTTTTTTCATTATACTGCTGGTGACGCTTCCCCATGTTGAAAGAAAACCTACATAGCCAAAAGGAATACTCAACAGCTTTCACTCAGTGAAAACCGCATCTCAATCAATCGTTCCAATAATTAGTAATCGAATTTAATCTATACCGTGGTTTTCTGAAGCTAATTGCATAACTCATCAACAGGCAACATTGCTGCTCGTGGCGCGAAAGATAGCACACACAAATTCAGGCTACTATGTTGCACTACACGTTTCAGTGATGCCCTCAAAGAAGTTTAACGATCATGACTAAAGATTCGCAACCTGTCTTAAAATCGATTACTAATTATTGGGACGATTAATCAACATGCGATTTTCGTAGGGTGAAAGCTGTTGAGTATCCCTTTTAGCTATGTAGGTTTTCTTTTAACCTGCGCTTAATGGGGAAACGTCATGAACAGTGTAATGAAAAAATAAATTTCTACATACTAATTTGCATGCAAAGTTAAAACGGCTTGTGCTAAATTAGTTTTAATCCAAATGAGCTCAAATTTTCAGAGGACACTCAGAACATGGTAAAGGATCAGATGAGCACTGTGGAGCAAAATCGATTTTTTGAACCACCCTACTGGTTATATCAAGTTGAACCTTCCTACAGTGCAAAAAAAACTCACACTTCAGATGTTCGGGTCACCCGGATTCGACTATTTTTCGAAAATGACCTCAGATTAATGACCGGCCACACCTGAACTCTGTAATCGACGTTGGGAGGATCGACAGTTGGCCTCTTTTATTTTGGCAATTCTGCTGATTTTCACGTTTCGAAACGAAAACAGTGATTAAACGATCTTACGAGTCATGTAGGAAATTTCCTGTTTCGTTCCGATTCGTTTCGTTTCTACACGAAAGAGTTTGATATCGCACGCTCCTATAATTGCTCCATATAGATCATCCGTAAATTTTTTGGCGAATCACTCCACACTTTTTCTCAGAATAGTTTATTGATTATCAAAAAGATCTTCCCCTACAATTGAATTTTATTATCTACTCCATATTCGACTAGAGTTCTACGACCGCCTCTCTCATCGAAGCGTTGGGCCAATCGCGCCAATAAAATGTGCTACCCAACTACGAAAATGTTGATTCATGCAATGAAATTGCCATAATTCTATCCTGTCGGTTGCATCGAGCAACGATCTGCCGCCCACGTTGGTTGGTTGGTGCGTAAAATCTGACAATTAATTCTGGATTTGTATTGCGTTCAAGGCGGTTCGTTGCTTTTTCATCATTAGCTGAAATTTGAGCTGTAAATGTAGTCAAGAGTAGCCATTAAACAAAACATTCAATTTATGCATATTTAATTAGAAATAATGAACAACAGGTTTCGGCTATGCTTCTAAACTCTTCACTTTATTCATTTCGGCTCAGAGCATTGAACATTGATAAGTTAGTTCAGATTTATCGGAAACACTCTTTAAATATTATTATCGGTTCTCTAGACCATAGTTTCCCAGAGTGGTGGGTCGCGACCCCCCAGCCTGTGTAAATCTTATGGAAAGGGGTCGCGACCCCCCAACTTTGGGAAGCTATGCTCTAGACCATCAACAAGAAACGCCACATTTTAACGAAACCATCAATTCTAAGCTTCTATATTTTAATAAATTATGAACATTTTCCACATCAAACTGGAAAACAACAAATTTGTCGTGATTTGCGGTAATCATTAATTTCTCACAAGAACTCATTTTTACAAAAAAGTTTAATTTAATTCGTACCAATAATCAATGCCCAAATATCTCACTTACCTAAAAAACCGGGTATGGCTCCGAGTGGCATCACAAAGAGGCTCACCAGTAGATCGGCTATCGCCAGCGATAGCAAAAAGTAGTTCGTAACGTTCTGCAGCTTACGGTCCAGGGCCACGGCGAGGCAAACTAAAATGTTGCCGAGTCCGCCGGCGAAGATGAGCATAATAACAAACAGGAAACCCCACTCGTACCGGGTGCCGAAGGTCATCAGCGAGCTGGCCACCGTTGTCCCGTTGGCAAACACGATTCCCGTCAGTTGGTTGATCACATCGTCGTACTCCACGTTCAGCAGACACTGGACGGGCTCCAGCAGAGCGGACGATGACGAATTGAACAGATCGAACTGGTCGTTCTCGTAGAAGGTAAACCGACCGGCACTGTTGTTGCAAATCAGCTGATAATGGTGGTAACTGACCCGAGTGATGTCCTGCATGCACGGCTGCCCCGCTATCGTCGTATCGTTCGACAAGAAACCACTCCGACCGGCCATTATTTCCAGTGACAGCTTTGGTAGTTTGAGCAACAGCTCCGACACTGGTTTGACGACGTTACGCGCAACGATTGTGGTATTGTAGCTCGTGATGCATTCCGTCAACAGGTCGTCCTCTTTGTCGGTTGACATCAAAGGATTGCACTCGTACAATGCATCGGTCCACCGTACGTCTACCGGTACGGAGCTAAATCGGGACGGAAAATGGGAAAGGAAATTCATTATAGAAAGGAGACGATGCCAATGAACAAAATAATAATCTCAAATTTATGAAAATATATCAAAACCATTTTATGGAGCATCGTTACCGCTTCGACGCGAGATTATGGCTTGATAGATAAACCACTTTGAAATCAAATGCACATATACTCACTGATTTCTGGCGCCGTGATTGTCGCTGCCTGGGGTAATCATTTTCAAAATGCATTTGAAGTTTTGATAGCACTGGATGCCAACCCGGATCACTGAATTGTGGTCAATAAATGAGTTGCCTGCAGAGCTGCCCGAGGTTCCAGCGACTCCAATTGTGCTGCCACCTTTCAGCGTGTGGCGAGTGGCGCTCGGTGGTGACGACTGGTCGGTCGATGAAAGAGCGAATTGGTTAAAGTCACAGATGATATCCGGCCCCCAGTAGGAAGTCCATGTGTTGTTGTAGTTCGCACAGGAAAGCAAATAGCGTACCGTTGACCAATAGTTCCCCGTGCACCAATCGGATAAGGGTTGGTCGTTTTCCAGCATATCGATTTGGCGTGTTTTGGCCGGGCTTCCTGTTAGCCGGTGCGAGTAATCACCATCTGATGTGACATGGTAAGCGGGCTCTGAAATAGGAAACAAAATGGTTTGAACTACAATGTGTTAAATTGTTAATCTGAGTGACGACAACAAAGTCTATTATTAATTAATATGATTAGAATAAATTGTCCCAGTGGTTTGACGCACAAACATAAACTAGCCTGTTCACACTATAAACTAAAATGATTTTATATTTTGAAATACATTTTTCATCCACTTACTTGGTGATTTATTTATTTTTTAATTATTTTTAGGGAAGGGAAGATGGTAAACACTGAATGCATTTGAAATAAACATAAGTTGTAACCCAATTATAGATATATACACAATTTACCAACAACGGTACTTGTAACTCTAAACCGAAATCTGCATATAATACGCCCCTATACACTCAGTGCCCCGAATCTACGACTGTTTTTCCAACAATCCTCTACATCCCACATCTGATGCCACCAGCTCAGCTGCGGGTGGGATTATGGCTTTTGTTTTACGCCTTTAGTTTCGGATTTCTCGGGTGAACAAATGCACAAAAACCGTCTTTAAAAATAACCATAGCCATCCGTTATTACTCGACCGAACCCGGAACCGTCATATTAACATGAAATGGCATCCATTTGGGTACCCTTCCGGAAAAGGATTCCGTTTTAAATGTAGCCACCGAGCACTGGAGGGCCCTTTCACACGGATCTCTTTGCCACTGGGAATCAACGCTGACTGGTTCGCTATGTTCTATCGTTCCGGCCAGATGGTTGCTTGTTAGCTGTATCTATTTAGTAAAGTGAATCAAAATATGAAACCGATGGATCGGCGGTCGCAGAAGTGGGTGCAGAAGAGGGCGATAAAATGGCTGTCAGATCTTGTTACTTGTCCGATCCGATATGATTTACGTACCGTTTTATTGCTGTTTGGATTATGAGCCTACCCAACTTCTGCAAAGGGGAAACTTGGGAAAGATTTTCAATTCTATATCGCAAGCTGATTGTAATGTGCGCATCAACGCACTGTCGGAGCGTGATAACTGGAAAGGAGGGGCAATTTGAAGTAATCATGAGGTGGAAAACAAGAAGTCGGTAATAATTGTCGTTTTATCTTATCGATGACAACACAAATATGATACCTTTTTAGTCAAGAATAAGTGAACAAGAAGACGACAATAAGTCATTAAAACATGTCCGGAAGACGACAAAAAAATCTCAAGAAAATTATTCTATTCAACAATAAGGAAACAAAAAGTCGAAGAGGAGACTACAAGACAAAAATGATAAGATGAGCAGAAAACAGTAATGAGATGACAAAAAGGTATTAGGTAAGGTAGAAAACTTCAAGAAAACGACAAGAAACAAAGAATGAAACGATGAGAAGATGACAGGCAGACAG
This sequence comes from Armigeres subalbatus, assembly GCF_024139115.2. Lineage (NCBI taxonomy): Eukaryota > Metazoa > Arthropoda > Insecta > Diptera > Culicidae > Armigeres > Armigeres subalbatus. Next base: position 123,796,753 of record NC_085141.1, on the reverse strand, counting down.
TAATATTATATCAAGAAGTCATCAAGAAAACTTCAAGAAATCGTTTCCAAGAAGACAAGACAAAAATCGTCAAATAGACGACCAGAAGATGAAAATAAAAATTACCTGATGATCAGTTCAATCAAAGTTAATTGCCTATTTCCGGGGATTAAACCACCCGACTTGGACAATAATTTACAATGTTGTGAAAACTCATATGTGAATATGTACGTTATGTTGTATTTACATACCAGACTAAGTGGTTTCACGCTGAGGATACTTCTGTTACTGATAGAGGCCCAGTTGTCCGTTGACTGCGTTCGAGTTGACAATTTTCTCCGAATCGGATTATCCTCGCTGTCACCCGGATTAGCTTGTACTATGATGAAAATCGGTTAGCCAAATCCTCGATCACGTCACTGTGTATAATGTACGTCATAATGTATGCGAGGATTGGCTGCTGACGTCGAACTTTGGTGTCAACTATTCCTCGTTCCTTTGTGATAATATTCGGCAAGATTAGAGTGTCGGTGATAACCTTCCAGTATAGTCCATACCACCAATGTTTAGACGTTGCTAGTACGCATGGTGCTACTCCGTGCGTGAGAAGATCGGCTGGGTTCACCTTTGTTGGTGCATGTCTCCAATCTGATGCTGGGATGATGGAGTTGATTGCAGCTACCCGGTTGATCACAAATATTTTCCACCGAGCGGGGTGGCCGGCGATCCATGCTTCTGTGGTTGTTGAGTCGCTATGCCTTATTGTTCGATGGATTGGATTATAATGAGGTTTTCATGGCCTTGACTAATTCAGCCAACAACGCTTCACGTCAATGGCAATGAGATAGACAGCCGCACCGTAGACTTCAAGCGAAGCATCGCAGAAGCCATAAAGCTGATACTGCACTGGATCGCTGATGCCGATGCAGCGACGAGGTATCCTGATTCCCCAGATGTCTTGAAGCTACATTAAATACGTTCGCCACCGGTGGTTAAACTGATTCGGCAACGGCTCCGACCAATCGACTTTGATCTTCCACAGTTCCTGCATCAGCATTTTTGCTATGACGACTACAAGACCAATCAGTCCAAGGGGGTCGAAAATTTTGGCAATAGTTGAGAGTTTTGTGAAATACTCCTTGATGGGGTCGCACGCTGTCTTAAAGGCGAGGAGATCTTCCCGATACTGCCACTGAATGCCAAGGGTCTTGATGGTGTCTTGACAGTCGACTGTGTGGACAGGATTCACTGCCTGGTCTTCTGGAGGTATCTCCGCCAGCACTTCCTTGTCGTTGGAGGCCCATTTTCGGATGACGAAACCTCCTCGTTGCAGCATGGCGGAAAGTTGACGGCGCTTCTCGATCGCTTCTTCGCGTGTGGCAGCACCGGATAGTAGATCGTCGACGTAAAAGTTATCAATCGCATCCTTTGCCAGCGGAAACTCGTGACCTTCATCCTCTGCTAGCTGGTTCAATGTTCTGGTGGAGATACGGCGCACAAGACATACCAAATGTAACGGTGTTGATTCCGCATTCAGCCAGTGGTTGTTCTGGCTCCTGCCACAGCATTCGGATGAGCTTGCTGTCGTCTTCGGTTACACGTATCTGCAGATACATCTTTTCAGTGTCTTCCGTAATTATAACGGCGTGCAAACGGAAGTTGATGAGCAGGTTGTAAAGGGTGTCCTGCACGATGGGACCGGTTGCCAACAGATTGTTGAGCGACAGGCCGTTTGATGATTTTTGTGTAGCGTTGACCATTACACGAAGCTTCGTTGTGCTGCTGTCTGCTTTGGTGACTCCGTGGTGTGCCACATAGATGATCTTCGAGTGATCTGGATCCGGGGGAATCCTGGTGGCTGCTGTGGTTGGCTGCCAGGAAAGCTTCCGTGTACTTATGGTAAAGACAGTATTTCTCCGGATCTCTTTATAACTGCCTTTGCATCGCAGTGAATTGCGCCAACACGGCGTAACCGGTTTCCCCGGTTTCCGCTGGGTTTAGTACGAAGGGAAGCTTCACCACATAGCGTCCAGTTTCGTCACGGACTGTAGTTTACGTGTAGTGTTCTTCGCAAAACTTCTCCTCTTTCGTCAGGTGCTTGCTTGGTTTGAAATCTCCGATCTCCCAGAATTTTGCGACTAATTTGCTTAGCGATGGTTCTTTAGAGTCGATGCTGGACACAAAGCACATTGGTCCCTTCTGAGCGGAGACGGTCTCTGATGTTGTAGTCGGAAATTCGTGATTTCAGATCTACCCTGACGGCTTCGGTAATCTTGGTCATTAATCCGGAAATTCCTTGAAGCGGCAAGTTTATCCAGTGCCAGCTTCTTCGAGAGATTTGCCGTGATGAAGTTTGCTTGCGACGCAGAATCTAATAGAGCACGGGCGGGGAACTGTTGACCATTTGCGTAGACAAGAACGACGACGGCGGTAGCGAGAAATACAGAGGTAAAACAATCGTTGTACGAGAGTTGACTGGTGACCTGAATGAGAGCTGACTGCCTTGTGGCGGGATAGATCCTAGCGGCGGTCCTTCATGGAGAAGAGTGTGATGTCGGTTCTTGCTCTTACGGCAGTCTCCAGCAGTGCAGGAGTTTTTGCCGCAGGAAGCACAGAGGCAATTCTTGCAAAGGCCTAGCTGGTTGACCAAACGGATCCGTTCAGCAACCGGGATTTCTTGGAAACGTTTGCAATAGTACAACCTGGACCTTCGTTGCAGACGGAGCACTTTGTGGGAGTCTTCGGTTCTTCTTGGGTGCTGACGAAGCTTGAGCTCCGCGGTTGCGGCTTAGCGGAATGCTTCAGCGTTGGCTTTGAGGTGGAGCTTGAGTCGTTTCCAACGAATAGGTTCATTGCTCCAAAAACTCCAGAAATTCCTCCAGCTTAGGAGGCGTCTGCTTTGAAGCGATCCTATCCGACCACAGCTGTCGGGTTTCAGGATCTACCTTAGCCAGTAGAAGGTAAATTAACCAGCAGTCTCGATCTTCACGTTCAATCGCTTGCAATGCCCGCTTGACGTCGGCGGCTGTTTCGTGAAGTTTGCGTAGGCCGCCCACCGAAGGAATAACGGTGCTCGGAATTTCGCAGAACCGTTGAATATGATGATTGACGATCTGGTCTTTCCGATCGAAGCGCTTTTTCAGAATGTCCAAGGCTTCGCCGTAGGCATTATCTTCGATCTTGATGTACTTCAAGAGGTCGGTTGCTATAGTTGCCCGTAGTGCACGTTTTCAGGTAGAACAACCTTTGTGCGTTCGTCAGTCGCGGGTTGTTGTGCACGGAGCTGACGAACAGATCGTAGAAGGAATTCCACTCTCCGTAGTCTCCCGAAAAGGTAGGGAGGATTCCTTTCGGAAGGTGTAGCTCGGGGGGAACTAGCGTAGCATTCGGCTCCGGGCTGCCAACCGAATTTAAAACTACTGGCGATGATCCCGGCTTTTAGCGAAATATACCGCCTTTCAAGCTTGGCTTCAGAATCCAAGTGAGTTTCGATGGCCTCGGCGTCCTCACAGAGGCCGAGAATGGAGATTTGCAGGTCTCGAAAGTCTCTCCAAAGAAGATGCAGTTTTCGAGCTCAGCTTTGAGTTCGTCGATGGAAACCGTGTCCGTTTTAAACTTGCTCACTCGTGTAGTGGCCGCTTCAATTTTCCTTCCACTGCGGAGCGTCGCAGCGCTGGCTGTTCCATGGTGAATGTCGAAGGCATCCTGTCTACAGCGCCAAATGTTTCGCGTCGACCTAATTTTCAACGATGAAAGTTTTAGGTCCCGGGTCGTTAAGGGTTAATTTCGCGTATCACCTTTCGCACTACTTTTCGTCCCGAACTGGCTAGGAATCACTGGTACTGGCAACGGTTTACTACTAACGGCAACGGTTCACGGCTACAAAGTCACGGCTTCGAATTAGAAGAGATTTGGAGAGAGTATATTTCACTTTTGATCACGATTAGAAAAATGATTTTACATTGGCATCTGGGACGATATTTATACTGTTTCCCTTCCCAATGAACTCATATGACATCATTTTGTCTCTATTGAATCTTTTCATTGCATGTCGTATTCAGTTGAGATGATTTGCAATATTGTTTTGTCCCTAAATTATTTGATTTTTTGTACTATAACTATGAAGTTTGTCATCTTCTTAGGCGTACGATCTGTGTATATATTAACACTTCTGTCTACATTCCTACCTCCGTTTCATTTCTTACATGCAACTTTTGATTGTTTACAGCGGTACGCGATAGCGTAAAAGTGAGCGGCAACTCATAACTGACTACTACTACTGTACGTGCATGTCTAACGAGAGCAAAACAAAACACAAATATGCTGCAGCTGGTGCAGATTGATTCGTTAAGTAATTAATTTGTTATTTGATTTCTAATTATTATAATTCATGTTTATGTTTCTATTTCAGATCAATATGATGACTCCGGCCGAAAATTTCATTTGGCCTAACAAACCATCATGCCGAAACCCTTTCTAGTCAAAAATAATTCAACCAAAAAAGATATACGGTAAAAAATTTCCTTTGGAGGAATTTTTGGAAAATGTCATTTGACCGAAATGGTCGTTTGAAAGAAACGTGAGAGGTAATAAGTCAGTCGTCTAACTTGACACTTATTCTTTTCTCTCTGCTCATTCTAACTTCTCACTGTCAAAAGTGAGACGTGTGAAGTGAGAAATGAGGAGTGAAAAGTGAGACGTCTAGTTCTCATTTCTTATTTCTAACTTCTCATGAGAAGTAAATTGATACATCTCAATTACCACTGTTCTACTCATTTCTTACTTCTCATTTATCACTTCCCACTTTTCACAGTGAGAAGTTAGAATGAGAAGTAAGATGTGATAAATAAGGGAGACGGTTGCCTTACTTTTTCCTTTTCATTGTAATTGCTCAAATCTAAACTTGCCCTCTAGCAATGAGAAGTAAGATATGGGAGTGAGAAACGAAAAGTGAGACACTTTATTTCTCACTTTTCATTTCTCTCTGCTTATCACTCACTACTCAGTCTTAAACTCTCACATGAGAAATTCAATCAAACAACATGTTCGTCTACATCTTAAATGGCCTTTTCTTTGGTCATATGTATACTCATATCACTTGTTCGCCCGCCCTAACAACATTTTAAGCCATATGATCTGTTCGACAAAAGACATTGACGGCTGTGTAGAGTGAAAAGCAAGTAATGAGGATTCAGAAGTAAAACGTCTCACATCTCACCGGGAAAAGTTCAGCGTATGAAATGGGAAATGCAATATGAGGAGTCGGAAGTGAAAAGTGAGACGTCTCACTTCTCATTCCACAATAACATCTCAATTCCCATTTCTCTTCTTAATACTCACTATTCACAAATCACTTCCCAGTTTCAAAGGTATAAGGAGTGAGAAATCAGACGCCTCACTCTTCCCTTCTCAGTGTAACTTCTCACTACTCATTTCTCATGTCTCAAGTGAGGAATGCTTCTCTGCATTGGGAAATAATAATAGACGTGCTAGAGGTCCTTATAATCTAGCTGAACAAATGAGTCAGCCGAATAAGCAATATGGCAAAATAAGTCATATGACAAAAAAAGTCGTTATGACTTAGGCCAAAAGAGTCATATGGCTGCGAATGGCAGAAAGGGTCTTTCGACCGAAAGTGTCATTTTGCAGAACAGATCATAAGACCGAAATGACTATTGACTGGGAATGTAGTTTGCTTAACGGATCATATGACCAAGAATGTCGTTTGGCCGAACAATAGTGAATCTTTGAACATTGAAGTGATGAATTATAATTTAGAAGTGAGAAGTAAGAAATGAGAAGTGAAAACTGAGAAAAGGGAAGTGAATTGAGAAGTGGAAAACAAAAAGTGAGTAGTGAGACGTTTGTTCATTTTTCACTTCTCACTTTACACAGTGCGAAGCGAGAAGTGAAAAGTGAGAAATGAGGGGTGAGAAGTGAGACACTCCTTTTTTCTTATTTCTTATTTTTCTCTGTGAAAATTGAGAAGTGTTGAGCGAGAAATGAGAAAGGTAGAGAGAGTACTGAGTAGTGAGAAGTGAGACATCTTGCTTCTACTCTTCATTTTTCACTTCTCATTCTGCAGTGAGAAGTTAGTAATGAGGAGTAAGGGGTGAGACGTGTCAAATTCCATTGCTCATTTTCTATTTTTCACTTTTCATTCCTTGTTACTCACTTCGCTCTTCTCACTTTTTACAATGAGAAGTGATGAATTATGAGTAAGAAGTGAGATGCTCACATGTCTGTGAGAAGTGCGAAGAGAGAAGGGAGGAATGAGGAGTGAAAAGTAAGAAGTTAGAAATCTCTCTTTTCGGTTCTCACTTTTCATCTCTTACTTTTCATTGGAAAAAGTGAGAAAAAGGACGTGAGATATATAAAATGAGAGATAAAAACTAGGAGTCAGAAGTGAGGCGTGGGACGTTCGGTCAAATTACATTTTGGCCAAATGATCCTTTTTGCCAAACAAACCTCTTCGCCAAACGACCATTTCAGACAAACGGCATTTAACTTAGCTTAGCATAGCTTTAACTGACTACACATATCAATGGTTGCTACTCCGTGATTGACCAGAATTAGTGGAATTGCACAAAGAATCAACTGAATGATTGACTGGGATTGTTCAAGCATTCTCAGTGTGTAAGTTTCAGACTTTTGAAGCAGACTTGGCATTGGTCATGACAGTCATTGGTATGCTTAATTGTTTCTTCAGTTGATCGTCGTCACCAAACGCAACGTTAGCAACCACACCTCCTACCCAAAAGCCATAACATCGCGACCAAGAAACCGCAGGTAACCATAATAAGTTTTTCCATTCCTTGGCCTTCAGTGGCTCTGACCGTTGTTAGTTTGATGGTCGCGATCAATATGTTCTGTACCTTCTATCAATTTGTTCATAACTTATGTAAACACGATTGCTAGGGATCAAACTAGTTCTACTTGTCAAGATACTAATCAATATAATCTATGTTATCAAGATAAGGATCAATTAGACAAAATATTCAGTAAAAATATACTGGAGGATCGAGCTCAGAACCTCAAGATCCGTTCACCTAATCGCTAGCATTTGCACCAATTTAGATTCGTGAAGATTACGCATTACAAAGCTATGATATGACAAATAAATCACAGGTAACATTGCCTTCACTCCGTAAGTTATTTATTCACTGCATTGAGCTTCGCGACCGTCTTTTATCTATCCAGAGAGGGTCATTCTCTGGAAAACATCGTTCTCGTTATCCACGATAACGAAACAGGCTCAACCAGAGACAAGCAAATTATGTTCTCGTCCCAACAAACGCGGATTTGTAATTAAATGAGCCTATTGTGATTGAATGATACTGGAAGTCAAACGTTAATCTTTATTGCTTGACTACCACTATGGACAATGACCAATGACAAGCCTGATTTGAAGACCATTCTACACGAAATTTTAACGAACTGTTATTCGGCATATCAAGCAGGAACACGATCAAACGCGCAACAATTGATTTAATGTTTGACCGCTTAAACCACAAGAATTCCGGATGTTGTGAAGTGGCTAAGAACCAAGCATGAACACGATCAAACGCGTATTCCACACCATGCATGCTCGGTAGCATATGCAAAGTGTGGAGCATCGTGCTTTGAACGACCGAAACGACGCGTAACACTAACGCACGATCCTCCAAACATTAATCTTTAAACTTCGCTGTCCCTCTACGAGAAAAAAAATCACGCCATGCACGCCCGGTGACATATGCAAACTCCATAAAACAAAGCATACGCGAACTGAAGGCTTTTCTTTCTGATTAATTTGTTATCCCACACAAAGCTCTCCTTTACTCGTGCGATCATTCTGCGTCTAATATATAACACGACCAATTTTGAACTCATTTCAGCCAAACGGCATTTTCAGCTTAACAACTTAATTAAATTAAAACTTAAGATTCAGCACTAAGAGGCGGCACAAATTGTACAAAAAAACTTTCAGAATTGTGATAAAAAACGATAAGCAATTGACAAGACGATCACACAGATGCCAAGATGACAACAAAAAAATACACAAAACGATAAGAAGTCTACAGGAGAATAACGAGGTGTTGATAAGGAAAGAACAAAAGACAACACACAGTCGGCGACAAAAAGTATGGAAGCGATACGAAGACGGCCAAAAATTAAAACAAGAAGACGGTAAGCTGATAACATATCGACAAGAAAATAATTAATGAGTAAACATCATGAAATTTACCCGAAAACAAAAATATAACAAGTACACGACTAGAGAATAACAAAAAGTTGTACTGTCATAAGACGAGTTTATTACTTTCCATTTGATTTCACAGGGTGGCCACTGAAATTCAATTTTCAAATTCTCGTTTTTTTCCCGCTTTTTCCGATAAATTTTGTCAAATTTTCCCGGTTTTATTTAACCAAAACAAGAGTTTTGGTCAAAGTGCCAAAATGCTATAATTTGTAACGAACCTTCGAAATAGACACAATAAATTACCAATAACGTGTTAAGTATACGAAGTGTTTTAAAATCAATAAGCAACTAAAATCAACTAAACTTGTGCGCCTCGTGGCTATGTAGTGTTGGTGCTGACGACATTGTTAGTGTCGACGTAATACCACATTAGCACCAAATTACAATGATTCGATTATTTCGTAAGTTTCTGACAGAGCCAATTGATATTGCATGCCAGTCTAATGTGGTTCTTCCTTCTTAGAGCATGATGTTCACAGAAAGCAGTAAAAACGTATAATATCTTATAGTACAGCCGAAATAGTTTTAATATAATATTCAGCTCTCTGTTTGACCTTCTTCATACTATTTCAAAAGAAATCTTCTTGAGTAACTGATGTAGGTTTACAAAATATCACAAAATTATGTGAGGAAAGACACAAATCTGTATTATAAAGTAAATCAAATAAAATTTATGTTTCTAACTCAGAGGATTGTACGACAATTCCCCGAAAACCAATTCCCCGAATGCAATTTCCCCGAATGTAACAATTCCCCGAATGCAATTTCCCCGACTGTAACAATTCCCCGAATGTAACATTTCCCCGAATGGAACAATTCCCCGAAAATAAAATACCTCTTGCAAACGAATCTGTGTCAAAAGGTCGAAGGTGAAAAGGTCGAAGGTCAAAAGGTCGAAGGACAAAAGGTCGAAAGGACAAAAGGTCGAAAGGTCAAAAGGTCGAAAGGACAAAAGGTCGAAAGAACAAAATGTCGAAAGGATAAAAGGCCGAAAGGTCAAAAGGTCGAAAGGACAAAAGGTCGAAAGCACAAAATGTCGAAAGGACAAAAGACCGAAAGGTCAAAAGGTCGAAAGGACAAAAAGTCGAAGGGACAAAAGGTCGAAAGGACAAAAGGTCAAAAGAACAAAAGGTCGAAAGGACAAAAATTCGAAAGGATAAAAGGCCGAAAAGATAGAAGGTCGAAAGGATAAAAGGTCGAAAGGACAAAAGGCCAAAAGGATAAAAGGTCGAAAACAAAAGGTCGAAAGGATAAAATGTCGAAAGGACAAAATGTCGAAAAGACAAAAGGATAAGAGATAAAGGTCGAAAGTCAGAAAATTGAAAGGACAAAAGGTCGTAATGGAAAAAGGTTGAAGGAAAAGAGGGTTGGAAAAATAACAAAAGGTTGAATGAAAAACAGATAAAAAATGTTTTGAAACCTGAACAATAAAAAATAAAAAAAATATTAAAGTTTCCCGTCTGAAGGCAGTTTTGGGCGTTAGAGGGTTACTAATTGAAACAAAATGAAACACAAACGCCCACAAATCACGTAAGGGAGCGTCCATAAATAACGTAACGCGTGGAGGTGGAGGGGGGTTGAGCGAAGTGTGACGATCTATACAAAATTTTTAGAAGTTTCTTACAAAAAGTCAGACAGAGGGGTGAGGGATGGTTAAAAATTCCTAATTTTTGCGTTACGTAATCAATGGATCTTCTTCAATGCAAATTTTGACAATTCCACACCCCTCGCAATTTTACAGCGTAACGTTTCTAATAATAAAAATAAATGTATTTTGTCAATTCGTGTATAGTAACTTAAAAACAAATTTTGTGAACAAAAACGTATCATCTTTTGAGCACATAAAAATAATATTACTGTCATTAGAAGATGGTATGTTAAGCTAAAATTAATATATTTTGAATTATCATTTTGATGAAAATGAGTGAAGAACTATTCTCATGAATTACAATTAAAGTTAGGGGCTGTCCATAAACCACGTAGACTGAAATTCGCTTTCACAATTCATTGAAATTCACATAATATCCAATAAAAATAACCTATGTTTAAACAAAAGGAAAATTCTAGAATGAAATGTTTTCAAGTGTTGGTATTTCATATGCGGTATAAAAATGCGAAACTCGAAACTTATGAACAAAAGAAAAAAAAGAATCAACAATGAAAATAAGGTTAAGCACAAAAAGTCGAGTCGAGTACAAGACACTGAAGACGACCACACAGTTGTGGTCGAAATACGTATCTGCAAAGATAACGAAAATTAACTAGTGGAATTAAATGGACAGTACTTAATTCGTCTTAGACGGTTTAATACATTCCACTAAAAGAGCTTAATATATTTTTCCGCAAATAAGTCTTTGATTAAAAGAAGGACAAATTCAACAATAAAATATAATCAGGCGAAACACAAATAAATTTAAATATGCGAATCTCAAAAGAACGGCCTATGACTAAAAGAAGGAAAAATTGAACAATGAAATATTATCAGGTAAAACTTAAATGTGCAAAGAAATGGTTGATCAACACTCGACGTTTTGCCTATTTGTTTCGACTTTCGACCTTTTGTCCAACAACCGCTATTTCTATCTTTTGTCTTTCGACTTTTTCAATTTCGACCCTTTGTCCTTCGACCTTTTTACTTTAGACGTTTTGTCATTTGACGTTTTTACTTTCGACCTTTTAACTCAGATTTTTTGTTTCGACCTTTATCTCCTCGACCTTTTGACCTTTCGGTCTTTTATCCTTTCGACCTTTTGACATTCGACCTTTTGTCCTTCGACCTTTTGTCCTTCAACCTTTTGTCCTTCGACCTTTTGTCCTTCGACCTTTTTGCTCAGAATGTTTTGTTTCGACCTTTTGATCTTTTGATCTTTCGACTTTTTGACTTTTTGACCTTTTGACATTCGACCTTTTGGCTCAGATTTTTTTTTGTTTCGACCTTTTGACCTTTCGACGTTTTGACCGTTCGTTCTTTTGTCCTTTCGACCTTTTGACCTTCGACCTTTAGACCTCCGACCTTTTGAACTTCGACCTTTTGGCTCACATTTTTTTTTGTTTCGACCTTTTGACCTTTCGACCTTTTGTCCTTTCGACCTTTTGTCCTTTCAACCTTTTGTCCTTCGACCTTTTGACCCTCGACCTTTTAACATTCGACCTTTTGTCCTTCGACCTTTTGACCCTTCGACGATTTGTCCTTTTAACCTTTTGTTCTTTCGCCCTTTTGTCCTTTCGACCTTTTGACTCAGATTTTTTGTTTCGACCTTTTGTCCCTTCGACCTTTTGACCCTTCGACCTTTTGTCCTTTCGACCTTTTGACCTTCGACCTTTTGTCCTTCGACCTTTTGACCTTCGACCTTTTGTCCTACAACCCTTGCAAACACATCTTCGTAATCGACTGTATGCGTCCGAAAAAGCAGTGTTCAAAGATACATTCAAGAGTGTTTTATTGGAGATTATCAGCTGAATGGCCTTTGGTAGTATTTGTAGTTATTGATCCTCCAAGATGTGTTGTTGAATTATAAAGATATTAGAGTACAGTGTTTTCTAAGGTAGTTTTTTTTTTCTAAAATAGTTTTAAACTGCAATTCGGATTGAAAGCCTTTCTGTATTTTTTTTCCTATCTTCGGAATCATACTCCTGTCCTGCATATACCTTCTTCAAATATATAAGGCAATGATGGATGTGAATCCTTGTAAACAAAAATAATGCGTTTTCCCGGAAAGAGGCAATGGTGAATGTGATTCCTTCTTTAAAAAGAATGCATCTGCTCGGAATAATGCAATGGTAAATGTGTTCCTTCTTCAGTGGGTGTTTCACCAGATAATGAATGTTATTATTCGTTCTTTTATAACATGTATCTGTCCTGAATATGGTAATGAGGGATGTGATGTATTCTTTAAAAGAAGGCATTGTAACAAAGTAAGAAAACGGTAGATGTGGTCCTTCAAAAATAGGCGTTAGCTCGAAATAATGCAAAAATGAATGAATTGAGAATAAGGATCAATCTGATCTCTTATTTTGATGCAGGCGAATTTGGCCAGAATAAGAAAAAAAATTAGATCTCTTATTACGCAATGTATTAAATATATTATATTTCACCGAAAAACATTTTGCTGAATTCATTTTCTCAATATAGCATTAGGCGGTCTGTAACTTTCGCGGTATGACTTTTGATGGATTCTAGCTTTTTCAGAATAAAGTTTTGGAAGAATGCCGTTTTCAGAATGTTATATTAAACAAATTAGCATTTTCTCAGATAAGTGTGGTGTAATATAACAGCAGTTTTGAAACATATAATTGCTTCATATCAATCATTCATTATACCTGGCAAGCGTGGTACTTGCTTAGTAAACGAAATATCTCCTCTTTTTGCTTTATTGTGGACAGAATTTCTGTCTCGAGAGACCTTAATTTAAAGAAGGAATCATCTCCTCCATTCTCATTACACCGGACGGACGCGATCATTTAAAGAAGGCGTTGTTTCATTCTTTCACTTTATTCCAGACAAACGAGTTCATTTAAAGAAGGGACTATCTATCCTCTTTGCCTTATACCGGGCAAATGTGTTCATTTGAGGAAGACATTATCACTTTCTTTCCCCTAATACCGAGCGATGCTATCATCTAAAGAAGGAATTATCTCCTACCGTCGTCTTATACCAGACAAACGCGTTCATTTCAAGAAGACATTCCCTCTGTTATGCCAGTTGCATGAATGTCTTGTGTAGCAAGTACAATGGATACACTGTGCACAAGGAGCCGACAATGCTTCCCACCCTGAAGCATCTTAGGCAACTCGCAACCACCGGATCGACAATCATACGCCTTTGCTCGCATGGCTTACTTAATACCCATCGCCTTGTGCCGCACTCAAAAAGAAGGGAGATGCATTCGGCGAAATGTTACATTCGGGGAATTGTTACATTCGGGAAAATGTTACATTCGGGGAAGTAATACATTCGGGGAATTGTTATTCGGGGAAATTGCATTCGGGGAATTGTTATTCGGGGAATTGTCGTACAATCAACTCAGAGCACTTAGCAATGAAGTAAATAAAGCCGTGTATAACCTCATCAAAGTTATTAGAATTGCTTAATCATAAAAAAAATACAAAACAAATTTATACACAACTTAACCCGAAGACCCAAATCTTTGTTTCCGATCCATTTTGTTTTCTGAAATAGAGTGTAGCACATTTTGGGCAATCAAAACATTCAATTCGTATTTAATGGAATTTTACATTTTAAATTTTTAGAATTGAAGAAACATAAAATCTTGAATTTATTACCACAAAAATTGGAATTTTCAAAGTTTTGGTAGTTATTATATACAATGATTATGTTAGGTTACTACTTACTTAACTTTTGTACCTCACACACACCATCTACTAAAATCAAACAATTTAGTTTAAATGCGATTGAGTAGCAAATATTGAAGAGTAAATTGTTTCCTTATATCAGCTCTATAAAAACTTTGAAGATTTTGAATGTAACTTGACGAAATTTAATTTTTTCCCGGTACATGCCCTGAATACCCGGTTTCCTCGCTGTTTTCCCGGTGACTTCAATTTCCCGTCTTTTTCCCGCTTTTCCCGTTTTTCCCGGTTCGTTGGCCACCCTGTCACTACGTTTGGAACGTGGTGGAATTAAATGGAAAGTACTAAACTCGTCTCATGACGGTGGAAGACATTCCATTAAAAGAGCTCAAATATTTAAAAAAATAATTGGTGGCCATTTTAACAAGTTGAAAAAACGCAAGTAAGAAAGAACAAGAGGATGACAAGAAAACGACAATAAGAATCTATTTGGTCGACAAGAATACGACATGAAGATGAGACGGAGAAAACTAGAAGACGGCAAACACATCACTTGAAAATGAAAAGAAGTTGACAAAAAAGTATGAAACCGAAATGTTAGTAAACAAAAAAACGATAGACAAAGTGATGAAATGACTAGAATATGGAGGAAGTAGACAAGGAAAAAACAAAAAGATGATCAGAAAACGAAGCAGAACAGAAAATCGACATGACTTCTCAGGGGAAACTTCAATCTATTGGTATCAATTGAATTGCGAAATCCCAGATGGTTTCACAACAAACCAACAACAAAAAGAAGAAAAGAAGTCGATGCAAAGATAATAAGAAGACGAACATTAGATTACAAGATGGCTAGACGAAAATATCGCTTTAACTAAACACGCCTAAATTTGCCTCAACAAATGTTCCGTTTCTGCTATCCCCTTAAGTGCGACGACACCTCTGTGTACTAACCAGCAGGGCAATATGGGGTTTAAATCAATTTTGACAGGTTTGACCCTTGTTCGGTTTGCACCGCTATTGAAAGCAACGTATTTTAGTGGTCGATTTGCTGCTATGAAAGATTATATCTTATAGAAGCCGATTGCCGTTCTGGGTGCTATTTTTTTTGGGGGGAGATCGCTTCCTCAGTAAGCTGACTGAAAAAAAAATACATATGAATGGATGTTCTGGGGGCAATACATAAGGCCGTTAGCCAGGTTTGACCTAGCAAGACGCCAACATTTACATCACGGCGTGGCGTGTTCGAGATCTGGCAAGATGTTCCCCAGGTCATAAATCAAGATTTCCTTACTTTGGTAGCCATTTATAACATTTACGTGCTTCACTGATTCCGAACTCGAGAACAGCGTCGAGTTCTGTGTTTCTGCTAGTACTTAAAAAGAAACGATTTAATCCTACGCCCTGTGTTTAGCCGGAAACTGTTGTTTTAATCCTAGTATTGAAAGCTGTCAATGTACTGAAAGTTTCTATTGGGCGTAACTGTTCACTCAACTAGTTTTTTTACAATTAAACTAAACTAATTAAGAGACTGGTGTGATTGAATATTGTGTTGAATTTGCAGATTTCTTTTATCTCGGGATAACTGATTGTTTGGGAGCACATGTAATTAATGATTTGTCATTAAAGTGCATTGTATTCCTGGTTGAGTTATGGTGCGCGACCGCCGCTAGGACCTAGGGTGGGTGTACCAATCGTCGACATATGGGTGGTGTTGATATGTCAAACGGAAGGTTTCCCTTTCTGCTCCTTAGAACAAATGTGAAAACCGCATTAAAATTCGTGATAGTATCCAAAATTGCTTAATCCATAATAGGAACGCATGTACAGGTTATGGCAATATTCTTAGTCTTGGTGCCTATTATGGCAAAACCCATTGTTTTCTTATGGGATTGGCCAAAGTGGGACCACTAATGCGACAACTGGTGCAAAGGAAGACAAAAATTAAGCAAAATCATGTTTTACAATTATGGTTTGTTGGATTTGGAGGAGATTAAAGGTGTATCGTGTCATATTAATATAATTCACTGAGCAGAGAACGTTTTGTGGAGATGTGATGTGCCACTTGGTGTATAATGCACTAGTGCGACAGCTGGTGCTATAGGCACGATTGGTACATCTACCCTGCCTGGTTGGCACCCAGCCGCTAGGACACCGTGCAGAAAATATGGGTACGATTGAAACAACAATCGTGGAGTAAAATAACGTGGAAGCTGTTGTCAAGCACTGATATTGCCATTCCAATGAGGGTTTACAGCATGATGGAAACGATTATTACTGTTGTAACAGCTTTGTATAACATTATATTGCGATAACCCTCACAAATATACAAAAATGGATAATTAGGCAAACGAATAACATTTTGATGTTGCCCCTTGGGGACCTGAGGACCTGCTTTACTCATTATGGAATGTAATCACGCTTCGTACTTGGTTGTTTTAGTCCATTGATCAATACCGTTAACAGGAATTTACTGTTATGGGTCCTTCGGTGGCGCTTGTCGTGAATTCGCTCGACGGCGGCTTAGGAGTGAATCCATTGCAATTGATTCCCACATTTTTTCTGAGATTAAATGGATAACAAAAAATACGAGCTTGACTTTTTTAGGCTTTTTTGCCATGATTTTTTGCTAGAATGGACGATATGCCAGAAATAGTAATACTGGAAATTCCAATTATTATTGGTGGCTTAAGAAGAGAAAAAAAAATTATGAAGAAGGTTATTTTGCATTACGGGGATTTGGCATTATTTACTAATAAAGGGATTTTTGGTATAATTAATTTTCATAAAAAGTATTATTTAACACATTAGACAATTTTCAGAAAGATGGACACCTAATAAATAGTAGATACGTTCATATTTGTCTATTACCAAACAAACTGTTTACGAATGGATATCACATTTCTTTGCCTCATTCCAGACGCAGACTTCATTTCAAAAATTGAATCATATCTATAGTTGAATAATATCACTTTAAGTCATACTACACAGCTACTTGCTTTCATTGAAGAAGTTATAGCTACAAGTCTAAGTAAAAGGTCAACTTCTAAAGAAGGAATCATATTGGCAGCTCTTACTTTGCACCGTTCAATGTGCATCGTTGATTTTATGAGGTGAGTTGAATTCAAGTGGACGACCGTCGGAAATTGGTTAGTGATAGCGCGTCTGAAAGACCGCTGAAAAAATGGTTTGTTGTTTGAAGAGCCACAATGATTGTCTGGAAGACCGTAGGAAATCGGTTTGTGGTAGCAAAATCACAATGCGCGTCAGGAAGAGCAGTGGAAACTGGTTGGCGGTTTATAAAACGATAATGCGTGCCTGGAAGGTGGCCTAAAAAATGTATTGCAGTTTATGAAACAACAAGGTGCGTATGAAAAACCAACGGAAAATGATTAACGATCTAGAAAATCTCAAAGTCCTGCGAGAATTGATTTTGGTTAAAACAAATTGAGATTCTATGTAGCCACTTGGCGGCGTTAGTGTACATGTAACGAAATCTGAGAGAAATGGAGAAATATTCTATGCTTCTTCTTCTTATTATTGACATTAAATCCCCACAATGCGACAGAGCCGCCTTGCAGCTTAGTGTTCTTTAAGCACTTCCACAGTTGTTAACTGCGAGGTTTCTAAGCCAGGTTACCATTTTTGCATTCGTATATCATGAGGCCAGCCACCCTCAGCATGGTCTTGCTTTGTAGCTGCGCGTCTTACCGCACGGCTAAGGAGGGTCCCAAATATTCTATGCTGCACTGTTTGAAACTGCCATAGGAGATTACAGATAGGATCAGATATCTTGGAATTTGCAAAATTAATAAGACTGCCGGATTTCACAAAACAATTTGGAATTTCGAATTCATTATGCGTAACATGAGTTTGGAGTTATTGACTATCAGGATTTGAAATGTATTTGGATTGGATTTGGACCTGACTGGATTTGGGTTGACTTGGACTGATTTGGACTGACTTGGATTGACTTGACTGATTTGATTGATTTGGATCGACTGACTTGACCGACTGGACTGGATCTGACCGACTGACTTGACTGACTCTGACCGACTGGACTGACCTGGACTGGATCTGGATCGATTGACTTGGACCTGGGACCGACTGGACTGACTTGACTCGGATCTGGACTGACCTGGACTGACCTGGACTGGATCTGACTGGATCTGGACTGACCTGGACCGACTGGACTGACTGGACCGATCTGGACTGACTTGACCGGATCTGGACTGGATCTGGACTGGATCTTGGACTGACCTGGACTGACTCTGGACTGACCTGACTGGATCTGGACTGACCTGGACTGGACCTGGACTGACCTGACTGACTTGGACTGGACTGACCGACTGGACTGACCTGGACTGATCTGACCGATCTTGACTGGACTTGACTGGATCTGGACCTGACTTGACCTGGATCTGGACTGGACTGGACTGATCTGGACTGGACCTGACTGGATCTGGACTGACCTGACTGAACTGGACTGACCTGACTGACCTGGACTGACCTGGACTGACCTGGACTGGATCTGGACTGACCTGGACCGGATCTGGACTGACTTGACTGGATCTTGGACCTGGACTGACCGACTCTGACTGACCTGGACTGGATCTGACCGACCTGACTGGACCTGACTGGACTGGACTGACCTGACCGACCTGACCGATCTGGACTGGACTCTGGACTGATCTGGACTGATCTGGACTGGATCTGGACTGGACCTGACCTGACCTGGACTGGACTTGGACTGGATCTGGACCTGATCTGGACTGGATCTGGACTGACCTGGACTGACCTGACTGGATCTGGACTGACCTGGACTGGATCTGGACTCGACCTGGACCGATCTGGACTGGATCTGGACTGATCTGACTGACTGGACTGACCTGGACTCGACCTGACTGGATCTGGACTGACCTGGACTGGATCTGACCGACTGACTGGATCTGGACTGGATCTGACTGACCTGGACTGGACCTGACTGACCTGGATCGATCTGACTGGATCTGGACTGGATCTGGACTGGATCTGGACTGACCTGGACTGACCTGACTGGATCTGGACTGGATCTGGACTGACCTGGACTGGATCTGGACTGGATCTGGACTGGATCTGACTGACTGACTGGACTGGACTGGACTGGACTGACTGACCTGACCTGGATCTGGACTGGATCTGGACTGATCTGGACTGACCTGGACTGACCTGGACTGGATCTGGACTGGATCTGGACTGACCTGACCTGGACCTTGACTGGACCGACCTGGATCTGACCTGGACTGGACCTGACTGACTTGGACTGGACCTGGATCTGACCTGGATCTGGACTTGACCTGACTGGATCTGGACTGGATCTGACTGACCGACTCTGACCGACCTGGACCTGACTTCGATCTGGACCGACTTGGACTGACCTGGATCTGACTGACCTGGACTGATCTGGACTGACCTGGACCGACCTGACTGACCTGACTGGACTGACTGGATCTGGACTGACCTGGGATCGACCTGACTGACTGACTGACTGGACTGACCGACTGGACTGACCTGGACTGACTTGGACTGACTGGACTGACTGACTGGATCTGGACTGACCTGACTGACTCTGACCTGACTCTGGACTGACCTGACTGGATCTGACTGATCTGGACTGGATCTGGACTGGATCTGGACTGGATCTGGACTGGATCTGGACTGACCTGGACTGATCTGGACTGACCTGACCGACCTGGACTGACTGGACTGGACCTGACCTGACTGATCTGGACTGACCGGATCTCTGGACTGACCTGACTGGATCTGACTGACTGGACTGACTGATCTGGACTGACCTGGACTGACCTGACTGACTGACTTGGACTGGATCTGGACTGACCTGGACTGGATCTGGACTGACCTGGACTGGATCTGGACTGACCTGGACTGACCTGACTGATCGGACCGACTTGACTGGATCTGGACTGGATCTGGACTCGACCTGACTGGATCTGGACTGGATCTGGACCGACCTGGACTGGACTTGGACTGGATCTGGACTGACCTGACTGGATCTGGACTGACCTGGACTGACCTGGACTGACCTGGACTGACCTGACTGACCTGGACTGATCTGGACTGACCTGGACTGGATCTGGACCGACCTGGACCGACCTGGACTGGATCTGGACCGACCTGGACTGACTGGACTGGATCTGACTGACCTGGACTGGATCTGGACTGACTCTGGACTCGACCTGACTGATCTGGACTGACCTGGACTGACTGACTGACTTGATCTGGACTGACTGACTGACCTGACTTGACCTGGATCTGGATCGACCTGGATCGACCGATCTTGACTGGATACCTGGACTGACCTGACTGATCTGACTGGATCTGGACTGACCTGGACTGACCGACTGACCTGGACTGACCTGGACCGGACCTGACTGACTGACTGACCTGGACTGGATCTGACTGACCTGGACTGATCTGACCGACCTGGACTGAATCTGACTGGACTGACCTGGGACTGACCGACCTGACCGACCTGGACTGACCTGGATCTGGACTCGATCTTGGACTGGATCTGGACTGATCTGGACTGACCTGGACTGGACTGGACCGACTCTGACTGGATCTGGACCGACCTGGGACCGACCTGACTGACGGATCTGGACTGACCTGACCGACTGGACTGACCTGGACTGATCGACTGGATCTGGACTGACCTGGACTGACCTGGACTGGATCTGACTGACCTGGACTGGATCTGGACTGACCTGGACTGGATCTGGACTGGACCTGGACTGACCTGGACTGGATCTGGACTGACCTGACTGACCTTGGACTGGACCTGGACTGACCTGGACCGACCTGACCGACCTGACTGACCTGGACTGACTTGACCGATCTGACTGACCTTGGACTGACCTGGACTCGATCTGGACTGACCTGGACTGACCTGGACTGGATCTGGACTGACCTGGACTGACCTGGACTGACCTGGACTGACCTGGACTGGACTTGACCTGGATCTGACCGACTTGGACTGGATCTGGACTGACCTGGACTGGATCTGGACTGGATCTGACTGATCTGGACTGACCTGGACTGGACCTGGACTCGATCTGACCTGGATCCCTGACTGGACTGACTGGATCTGACCGGATCTGACTGGATCTGGACTGGACCTGACTGACCTGACCTGGACTGACCTGGACTGGATCTGGACCGACCTGGACTGATCTGGACTGACCTGGACTGGATCTGACTGGACCTGGACTGGATCTGACCGACCTGACTTGACCTGACCGGATCTGGACCGGACTGGACCGACTGACTCTGGACTGATCTGGACTGGATCTGGACTGACCTGGACTGACTGGACTGGATCTGGACTGACCTGACCGACCTGGACTGGACCTGACTGACCTGGACTGGATCTGGACTGGATCTGGACTGACCTGACTGGACCGACCTGGACTGACTGGACCGGATCTGGACTGGACCTGACTGACCTGGACTGGACCTGGACTGGACCTGGACTGACTGGACTGGATCTGGACTGATCTGGACTGGATCTGACCTGACCTGGACTGGATCTGGACTGGATCTGACCGACCTGACCGATCTGGACTGACCTGACCGACCTGGACTGACCTGGACTGGATCTGGACTGACCTGGACTGGATCTGGACTGGATCTGGACTGATCTGGACTGACCTGGACTGACTGACTGGACTGACCTGACCGACTTGACCGACTGACTTGGACTGGACCTGGACCGACCTGACCTGGACCTTGGACTGACCTGGACTGGACCTGACTGACCTGGACCGACCTGGACTGGACCTGGACTGACCTGACTGACCTGACTGACCTGACTGGATCTGGACTGGACTTGACTGATCTGGACTGACCTGGACTGACCTGACTGATCTGACTGGACCTTGGACTGGACCTGGACTGACCTGGACTGGATCTGGACTGACCTGACCGACCTGGACTGACCTGACCGACTTGGACTGGATCGGACTGACCTGGACTGGATCTGGACTGACCTGGACTGACCTGACCGATCTGGATCTGACCTGGACCTGACCTGGATCTGGACTGACCTGGACTGGATCTGGACTGGATCTGGACTGGATCTGGACTGGATCTGGACTGACCTGGACTGATCTGGACTGGATCTGGACTGACCTGGACTGGATCTGGACTGGATCTGGACTGACCTGGACTGATCTGGACTGACCTGGACTGGATCTGACTGACCTGGACTGACCTGACTGGATCTGGACTGACCTGGACTGACCTGACTGATCTGGACTGATCTGGACTGACCTGGACTGGATCTGGACTGACCTGGACTGATCTGGACTGATCTGGACTGACCTGACTGGATCTGGACTGACCTGACCGACTTGGACTGACCTGACCGACCTGGACTGACCTGACTGACCTGGACTGACCTGGACTGGATCTGGACTGGATCTGACCGATCTGGACTGGATCTGGACTGATCTGGACTGGATCTGGACTGACCTGGACTGGATCTGGACTGGATCTGGACTGACTTGACCGATCTGACTGGATCTGGACTGGATCGACCTGGACTGATCTGGACTGACCTGACTGACCTGGACTGGATCTGGACTGGATCTGGACTGACCTGACCGACCTGGACTGGATCTGGACTGGATCTGGACTGACCTGGACTGACCTGGACTGGACCTGGACTGGATCTGGACTGATCTGGACTGGATCTGGACTGGATCTGGACTGACCTGGACCGATCTGGACTGACCTGACTGACTGACCTGGACTGGATCTGGACTGACCTGGACTGACCTGACCGATCTGGACTGATCTGACTGACCTGACTGGATCTGGACTGACCTGGACTGGATCTGACTGACCTGACTGATCTGGACTGACCTGGACTGGATCTGGACTGGATCTGGACTGGATCTGGACTCGACTGGACTGGATCTGGACTGACCTTGACTGACCTGACTGGATCTCGGACTGATCTGGACTGACCTGGACCGACCTGGACTGACCTGGACTGACTCTGGACTGACCTGGACTGGATCTGGACTGGATCTGGACCGGATCTGGACCGACCTGGACTGACCTGGACTGACTGACTTGGACTGGATCTGGACTGGATCTGGACTGGATCTGGACTCGATCTGGACTGACCTGGACTGACCTGGACTGGACCTTGGATCTGACTTGACCGGATCTGACCGGATCTGGACCTGGACCTGACCGGATTCGGACTGGATCTGACTGGACCTGACCGGGATCTGGACCTGGATCTGACCTGACCTGACTGGATCTGACTGACTGGACTGACCGACTGACCTGGACCGAACCTGACTGGATCTGGACTGGATCTGGACTGACCTGGACTGGATCTGGACTGACCTGGACTGACCTGGACTGACCTGGACTGACCTGGACTGGATCTGACTGGATCTGACTGGATCTGGACTGACCTGACTGGACCTGGACTGACCTGACTGGATCTGGACTGACTCGACTTGACCTGATCTGACCTGGACTGACCTGACTGGATCTGGACTGACTGGACTGGATCTGGACTGGATCTGGACTGACCTGACTGGATCTGGACTGGATCTGGACTGGACCTGGACTGACCTGGACTGGATCTGGACTGACCTGGACTGACCTGACCGACCTGGACTGACCTGGACTGACCTGACTGACCTGACTGGACCTGGACTGGACTGACCGACTGACCCGACTGGATCTGGACCGACTGACTGACCTGGACTGGATCTGGACTGGACCTGACTGACCTTGACCGACCTGACCGACCTGGACTGGATCTGACTGACCTGGACTGGATCTGGACTGACCTGGACTGACTGACTGGACTGACGGGATCTGGATCGACCTGGACTGACCTGACTCGATCTGGACCGGACTGGACTGACCTGACCGATCTGGACTGGACCTGGACTGGATCTGACTTGACTGACCGATCTGACTGACCTGGACCGATCTGACTGACTCTGGACTGGATCTGGACTGGATCTGGACTGATCTGGACTGACCTGGACTGACCTGGACTGACCTGACCGATCTGGACTGACCTGGACTGACCTGACCGACTTGACCGACTTGGATCTGGACGATCTGACTGGACCTGACCGACTGGACTGGATCTGGACTGACCTGGACTGACCTGGACTGACCTGACTGGATCTGGACTGACCTGGACTGACCTGACTGGATCTGGACTGGACCTGGACTGACTTGACTGATTGGACTGACTGGACTGGATCTTGGACTGACTGGACTGGATCTGGACTGACTGGACTGACTGGACTGGATCTGACTGATCTGGACTGACCTGACTGGACCTGACTGACCTGACTGACCTGGACTGGATCTGGACTGGACCTGACTGGACCTGGACTGATCTGGACCGATCTGGACTGGATCTGACTGACTTGGACTGACCTGGACTGGATCTGGACTGGACCTGGACTGGATCTGGACCGACCTGGACTGACTGGATCTGACTGGATCTGGACTGACCTGGACTGATCTGGACCGATCTGACTGGACTGACTGGACTGACTGGACTGATCTGGACTGGATCTGGACTGGATCTGACTGGATCTGACTGACCTGGACTGGACCTGGACTGGACCTGGACCGACCTGGACTGGATCTGGACTGACCTGGACTGACCTGACCGACCTGACTGGATCTGGACTGATCTGGACTGACCTGACTGACCTGGACTGGACCTGACTGGACCTGGACTGATCTGGACTGGATCTGACTGACCTGGACTGGATCTGGACTGGATCTGACTGACCTGACTGGATCTGGACTGACCTGACTGGATCTGGACTGGACCTGGACTGACCTGGACTGACCTGACTGGATCTGGACTGACCTGGACTGGATCTGGACTGACCTGGACTCGATCTGACCGACTGACTGACCTGACCTGGACTGGATCTGGACTGGATCTGGGACTGACCTTGACCTGACTGGATCGACCTGGACTGATCTGGACTGGATCTGACTGACCTGACCTGATCTGACTGGATCTGGACTGGATCTGGACTGGATCTGACTGGACTGACTGGATCTGGACTGGATCTGGACTGACCTGGACTGACCTGGACTGGATCTGGACTGACCTGGACTGGATCTGACTGGATCTGGACCGATCTGACTGACCTGGACTGGATCTGGACTGACTTGACTGACCTGGACTGATCTGGACCGACCTGGACTGGATCTGGACTGGATCTGGACTGACCTGACTGACCTGGACTGACTTGGACCGACTGATCTGGACTGACCTGGATCTGGATCTGGACTGACCTGGACCGGATCTGGACTGGACTGACTGGATCTGGACTGATCTGGACTGACCTGACCGGATCTGGACTGGATCTGACCGACTGACTGGATCTGGACTGATCTGACCGATCCTGGACTGGATCTGGACTGGATCTGGACTGACCTGACCGACTGGATCTGACTGGACCTGACTGGATCTGGACTGGATCTGACCGATCTGGACTGACCTGACCGATCTGGACTGGACCTGGACTGACCTGGACTGGATCTGGACTGACCTGACTGACCTGGACTGGATCTGGACTGACCTGGACTGGATCGACCTGACCGATCTGACTGACCTGACTGGATCTGACTGGATCTGGACTGGATCTGGACTGACCTGGACTGACCTGACTGGATCTGACCGACCTTTGACTGGATCTTGACCGACTGGACTGACCTGATTGGACTGGACTGGATCTGACCTGACTGGACCTGACTGACCTGGACTGGATCTGACTGACCTGGACTGGATCTGGACTGATCTGGACTGACCTGGACTGGATCTGGACTGACCTGACTGGATCTGATCTGACTGGATCTGGACTGACTGGACTGACCTGACTGACCTGACCGATCTGGACTGATCTGGACCGACCTGGACCGATCTTGACCGGACCTGACTGGATCTGGACTGATCTGGACTGGATCTGGACTGACCTGACTGACCTGGACTGATCTGGACTGACTGACTGGACTGGACCTGGACTGACCTGGACTGACCTGACCGATCTGGACTGGACCTGGACTGACCTGGACTGACCTGGACTGACCTGACTGACCTGGACTGGATCTGGACCGGATCTGGACTGACCTGACTGGATCTGGACTGACCTGGACTGGATCTGGACTGGATCTGGACTGACCTGGACTGGATCTGGACTGACCTGGACTGGATCTGGACTGGACCTGACCGACCTGACCGGATCTGGACTGATCTGGACTGACCTGGACTGACCTGGACTGACCTGACTGGACCTGACCGACCTGACTGACCTGGACTGGATCGGACTTGACTGGATCTGGACTGGATCTGGATCTGGACTGACCTGGACTGGATCTGGACTGACCTGGATCGACTGACTGGACCTGGATCTGACCGACTGGATCTGGACTGGACCTGACCGACCTGACTGGATCTGACTGACCTGGACTGACCTGGACTGACCTGGACTGGATCTGGACTGACCTGACTGACCTGGACTGGATCTGACCGATCTGGACTGGATCTGGACTGACCTGGACTGACCTGGACTGGATCTGGACTGGATCTGACTGGATCTGACTGATCTGGACTGACCTGACTGACCTGGACTGGACTTGACTGACTGGACCGGATCTGGACTGGATCTGGACTGACTTGACCGATCTGGACTGACTTGGACTGACCTGACCTGGACTGGATCTGGACTGGATCTGACCGATCTGGACTGATCTGGACTGGATCTGGACTGACCTGACTGACCTGGACTGGATCTGGACTGGATCTGGACTCGGACTGACTGACCTGGACTGGATCTGGACTGACCTGGACTGGATCTGACTGGATCTTGGACTGACCTGACTGGATCTGACTGACCTGACTGGATCTGGACTGACCTGACTGACCTGACTGGATCTGGACTGACTTGGACTGGATCTGGACTGACCTGACTGGATCTGGACTGACCTGGACTGACCTGACCGACTGGATCTGACTGGACCTGGACTGGACCTGGACCGACCTGGACTGACCTGGACTGATCTGGACCGACCTTGACCGACCTGACTGACTGACCTGGACTGACCTGACTGACCTGACCGATCTGGACTGACCTGACTGGATCTGGACTGATCTGACTGGACCTGGACTGACCTGGATCTGACTGACCTGACCGACCTGGACTGGACTTGGACTGACTGGATCTGGACTGATCTGGACTGGACCTGACTGGATCTGGACTGGATCTGGACTGGACCTGGACTGATCTGACTGGATCTGGACTGACCTGGACTGACTTGACTGACCTGACTGGATCTGGACTGGATCTGACCGACTTGGACTGACCTGACTGACCTGGACTGACTGACTGGATCTGGACTGGATCTGGACTGACTCTGGACTGGATCTGGACTGGATCTGACTGACTCTGACTGACTGGACTGGATCTGGACTGACCTGGACTGACCTGGACTGGATCTGGACTGATCTGGACTGGATCTGGACTGACCTGGACTGATCTGACTGGACCTGGACTGACCTGGACTGGATCTGGACTGATCTGGACTGACCTGGACTGGACTGGATCTGGACTGACCTGGACTGACCTGACTGACCTGACTGGATCTGGACTGGACCTGGACTGGATCTGACCTGACGACCTGACTGGATCTGGACTGACCTGGACTGGATCTGGACTGACCTGGACTGACCTGGACTGGATCTGGACTGGATCTGACCGATCTGGACTGGATCTGACCTGGACTGGACCTGACTGGATCTTGACTGACCTTTGACTGGATCTTGACTGGATCTGACTGGATCTTGACTGACCTGACTGATCTGGACTGACCTGGACTGGATCTGGACTGATTTGGACTGGATCTGGACTGACCTGGACTGGATCTGGACCGACCTGACTGGACCTGACCGACCTGGACTGGATCTGTGACTGACCTGGACTGATCTGACTGGATCTGGACTGACCTGGACCGATTTGACTGACTGACTGGATCTGACTGACCTGACTGATCTGGACTGATCCTGACCGATCTGGACTGGATCTGGACTGACCTGGACTGGATCTGGACCGACCTGGACTGACTTGGACTGGACCTGGACTGACCTGACTGGATCTGGACTGACCTGGACTGACTGGGATCTGGACTGACCTGACCGGATCTGACTGGACCTGGACTGGACTTGACCGATCTGGACTGGATCTGGACTGACCTGGACTGATCTGGACTGGATCTGGACTGACCTGGACTGGATCTGGACTGATCTGGACTGACCTGACTGACCTGACTGGACTGGACTGGATCTGACTGATCTGACTGGATCTGGACTGGATTTGACTGACCTGGGACTGGATCTGGACTGGATCTGGACTGGATCTGGACTGACCTGACTGACCTGACTGGATCTGGACTGACTTGACTGACCTGGACCGATCTGATCGACCTGGACTGACTGGACTGACTGACCTGGATTGATCTGGACTGGATCTGGACTGACCGACTGACTGACTTGACCGACCTGGACTGGATTTAGACTGGATCTGACTGACTGGACCGGATCTGGACTGGATCGGACTTTGGACTGGATCTGACTGGATCTGACCGATCTGGACCGACCTGGACTTAGACTCCGGACTGGATCTGACCGGATTTGACTCGATTGGACCTGGACCTTGGACTGGATCTGGACCGACCTGGACTGATCTGGATCTGGATCTGGACTGCACCTGACTGGATCTGGACTGGATCTGGACTGGACCTGGACTGGACCTGACTGACCTGGACTGGATCTGGAACTGGATCTGACCGACCTGGATTGACCTGGACTGGACCTGGATCGACTTGACCTGACTGACCTTGACTGACCTGGACTGACTCTGACTGACTCTGGACTGGATCTGACTGACCTGGACTGGATCTGACTGGATCTGGATCGATCTGAACTGACTGACCGAACTGACCCGACTTGGACCTGACCGACCTGACTGACCTGGATCTGACCTCGACCTTAGACCGACCTGACTGGATTCTGACTGGATCTGGACTGACCTGACTGACCTGACATTCTGATCGACTGACCTGGACTGATCTTGGACTGGACTGGATCTGGACTGACTGGATCTGACCTGGACCTGACCTGATCTGGATCTGATCGACTGGACTGACCTTGGACTGACCTGGACTGATCTGACCTGGATCTGGACCGAATTGGACTGGATCTTGGACTGACCTGGACTGGATTGACTGGACCTGACTGACTGGATTTGATCGGACTGATCTTGGACTGACTTGGACTGGACTTGGACTCGACCTGGATCGATCTGGACTGACCTGGATTGACTGGACTGGATTTGACTGGATTGATTGACTGGATTGACTGGACTGGATTTGGACTGGATCTGGATGGATCTTGACTGATTGACTGACTTGGATTGGATTTGGATTGGATTTGGATTGGATTTGGATTGGATTTGGATTGGATTTGGATTGGATTTGGATTGGATTTGGATTGGGTTTGGATTGGATTTGGATTGGATTTGGATTGGGTTTGGATTGGATTGGGTTTGGATTGGATTGGATTTGGATTGGATTTGGATTGGATTTGGATTGGATTGGATTTGGATTGGATTTGGATTGGATTGGATTTGAATTGGATTTGAATTGCACTTGGGTTGGGATTGCAGTTTTCAATGGAGTTACCCGGTTGCTCAAATGCAAAAATGTTCACCTTCATCTCATTTAATTAACCCAGGTGAAAAACAAGCATTCCATCCTATGCTAGAAGGTTTCTTTTTCAGGAGAGAAGAAGGGACATATGTGGTTTGAGTAAAATGCCTTCAGCGTGTCAATCGGCGAGCAGCAAGCCATGACTTTGCCTCTTCTTGTCAGATCTCCGTGGTGTGGACACGCATCCACGGAGAGTCGCTGTCATAATTTCGTACCGGTCATTTAGGGCCACACACCTCATATGAAATAAAATATTAAAATTTAATTAGATATGGTGAATGTGATCTTCCCAACAAACATTCACTAGTTGAACTAACATCAGTGTGATGATTTAATTCAGCGCTGCGTTGAATAATGTCTGTACTATTTCATATCACAACTTCTGTTCAAGCTTTGTTCTCACAATTTTGGCGAAGTTATACAACTACAACATCTCATTTTGAAAAACAACTTTATTAACTAATTCGTTAAACCTTTAATAAGCATTTTACTAAGCCTCAATTCAGCTACATGTGAATTCTTCGAAAATAATAACGCATAGAAGGTAACATCAGTAAGAACTCCAATGAACGTATTTTGAAGCAATTGCTATTTTCATATAATCATTTTAAAATTTTCCTAAATCGGGTCTCGAACTGCTGTCATTTGATCATCCGCCGGTAACGTTGTCATCCGCGCTATCCTTGATTTGTTAGATATGGCTCACTCAGTGCATAACATAAATAATCTTATTGCTGAATATGAATCATAATTAGACTCTTATTCAATAAGTCGATCTGTCAAACTACAGTTTGTTAATAACTGTACACGATTTTTATTCCAACCATTGTTCAGCCAGTCATAACCATCGTACACTAGGAAAAATACGTAAAAATAATGTCGATAAACGATAAAATAAAATCCGTCCCTAATGCTATTTATGGATTTATGAAAATAAAATCAATGTATATTCGGCCTTCCTCAGAATCTCTTGATAATCGGTTGCGATCCCAAGTAACAATTTTCATGCTTGTTAGATTAATTTAATTCTTATAGCGGATTTATGACGGCAGTCACCATGGCTAGTTGCTCAGATTTATTGGCGATCTTATTGCTGTAAATAAACCTCTAATAAATCTGCTCGAAAAGCTTCAAACATTAAATGCCGACTGGTCTTGTTAGCAGCGCTACAGTTGTAACGAAGAGCATAATAAATCCAATTTTCAAAGCTTGATCAAAGCCATAATTTTGGGTCGTAATGTGGTCAAATGAATAACCCCAATAAGAATATTTACATTGCAAAGGGTTTATAACGGTGTTTAATAAGAGCAACATTTTTCTGATCGAAATCTATGATGGCCATATTGGAAATGGAGAACCATCTTCAAGTCAGTGAAATTTATCACTGGAATTTATGATTAGACGGTGTTTTCGCCGCAAAAGACACGTTTTTGGTAAAAGATATAAAAAACAAACATATTTGGGTGTAATATCAATTAATTTAGTGAAGATTTACGTTATTGATGTAATAATAATTTTAAATTCATTGCCCAAAACTATATTATTTTGCGGGCGCGTAGTGCTTAATCTCATTTTTGCACTAACTTTCACCATGAAATCGAGCGCGCACCTCATTTCCATGAAAGTACATTGAAAAAAAAAACTTGAAAAAGTATTATTTTGTATTCTTCTTCTTCTTCTTTCTGCTTCGGATCTGACATTTGTAGATCCTAATGTTGAGGGCTAGCTGCTATGGCTATATGCCCTATTTTGTATTCATCCTCATCATGATTTTCATCAACACTTTAGTTTGTTATTATTTGTTTGCAAGGTTTTGTTTCTCTTTTTTCAAAACAACATTTTTGACAGCTGCCGCAGCCAAATTCCCTTTTTTGCGGGAGGCTTGAAACGGATTTTTATATACTCTTATAAGAGGTTTATAGTGGTAATCCAGAGAGGGCCATTTGGACATATCTTACTCTTATAGTGGTCATCAGAAGGTAACCCTGTAGTAATGGGTTTTATTGTCAGTTCTTGTAATTCGATCTTCAAAACCATTCCTAGAGCGGAATAAAACTTGAAATGTTACTTGCGATATGATTGTCAAATGCTAAGATTATTCCAATTTCGCAGCAATAAAGATCAACATCCATGCGATAATATTGGGATTCCACACATCAAAGATTCAATAATTTTCCGATGATATTCAACGGCGTTATGTCCAGCTTTTAGTAAATTTAGTTTAGCATGAATGCATGATTTTTTTTTTATTGCTCCAGCAGTTTCGTTCGTTATAATCTCCGACAGTTTAATAAATCACGAAAATAAAAAGTATGTCTTGAAAAAATCATTATTTTTCTATAAATTAAAAGATCTAGAATCCAGATTTCCTCTCAAACTGAAAAGCATGTTTTTTCCCACTGTGCGATAGATCAGATAAATGTGAAATCTATAGATAGTGGAATATATTGTCGGCGTAGCACCAACTTAGAATTCGGAAGTCGGGACTTCCGAACCGAACTTTCTTCCGAAGTTTTATTTGTCAAACTAATTGATGCGTTGGTTAGCGCATCTTTAGGCGAATCCAGCGCACTACTTCCGAAGTTGGGAAAGTTGCCTGCATCTGGAGAAAAATCTAACTTCGGTATAAAAAGCGGTATAAATTTATTCCGGATACACAATATGCACTCAGGAAAATCGACACATACTTTATGGCAAAAATCCATGTATTTTGAAATATGCATATCATGTGTCGGCACATACCAAATTGCATACAAATTCACACATGGATACGATGACCCACATAGATAGTATGTATGAACGCTCATGTAATTCATGCGGGCGCATGAAATATATGTGTCAAAAATATGGAATGCATTTGGCAACCCCCATTGCAAAAATGCATGTGTAAACTCATGAATATAATGCGGAGTTTTTTGTGAGTGTAGATGAGCGAAGATAACTAGATTGCTTTGAGAATAGGTCGTATGTGCAGAAGAGAGGCTCTCTTTGGTCACGCTCTCTTTCGCTAATATATAAACTAGTTTTGCATATTTTGGTACATTTTCACTTCAAAACGCTAGACAAAGCTATTATCTTTAGTCATCTGCCAAGAAACATGGGGTAAAGTGTAGTATAGATCTGTTATAATCGAAAGAGAAAGGAAGCAAAGAGAAACTCTCTTTTGCACATACGACCTATTCTCAAAGCACTCTAGATAAATCCTCTGTCTCCAAACAAACTGTCAAACGTGTCTCCAAACGAGCATGACGTCACGATTGCAATGGAAATGTTAAGGGCTGTGACG
This sequence comes from Armigeres subalbatus, assembly GCF_024139115.2. NCBI lineage: Eukaryota > Metazoa > Arthropoda > Insecta > Diptera > Culicidae > Armigeres > Armigeres subalbatus. Next base: position 123,764,108 of record NC_085141.1, on the reverse strand, counting down.
TCATATGCACTCAGCCATGCTTTCGCTCATCTATAGATTCTACTATTCTACTATCTATAGTGAAATCCAATGGTTAAGAAGGACAAAGGTAAAGAAGGATGTCGAATGCCTGCTTATTAACTTACTATTCAAACTCAATTCGACCACCCTTTCAGAGCATCACATCATAGTCGAACAGAGAACTTTAAAAATCATTAGTTCAGTACATTGTTAAACTTCCCCAATGTGCTGAAATGTGATTAAACGAAAACGTAAGTTCGACTTCAAATAAAGGTAGTAAACAAATAAATAGGCCATGTCGAATATTAGTTAGATTAAATACTGAAATGAAATCTGTCTAGCAAATTATTCAGCATCCATTTTATTCAGCTACAAAGATCACAAATAAACAATAATTCAACCTAGATGCTTATTTGTAGCTTGTCGTTGTTTGTTGGGTTATCAAACAAAATTCAAAACATAAGAGAATGTGGTCAGTGTAGAGAATTGATAATTGATGTCTTTTCGAACCAAGATTAGACCAATAACTAAGCTAGAGCTTTCAAACAAACCTGTTCCACACGCCTGCTTATTTATAATTGCTTATATTTATTGAGGTGCATAATTTTCTATTATTATTATTATTGTGATATCGTTGTTATAGAGATTTTTTTCAAGCTAATGAATGGGTCTTCTCTTATTCCTCACAGTCAGCATCAAAAATCATTTTTCTGGGGAGATGTCTGGCAAATTTAAAATGTTACTCATACAATTCTGGGTCAGTCCATCCTATATCCTATCCAACAATAGGAATCACAGCCTATTATATACGTACGGAAATGTTTACATGAATGAATAAACTTGATATGATTTCGTTTTCATTATATTAGGTGGCACAGAAAATCCTGTGAATGCCGAACAGCAGTTAATCCAAATGGTCAAAATAACGCACTTTGTTTTGTGGCTTAATACAAACGGCAAGAAAATCGGTTGAGTGTCACTGTATGAAAAGTTGACTAATATGATTTTTGTACGCACAAAAAACACGAAAAGACAGACGTTCTTCAGCTTGACGAACTGAGGTGATGTCCGTGTATTTGCCAAAAAAGCTCTCTAATTTTCTGGTACTTTCCTTCAATAATTATCTGAAGAATGTCAGATCGAACTATTGGCCCAATTTGTATAGCCAAAATACTACTTTTTTGGAGCGGGAAAGGAAACATCGACGCTAGATGGATTGATTTGATTTTTTCTTCATTTTTAATAATTGTGACGGTGATATTTGGTCAACTTTTCACCATAGTGCTGCGGCACTGATGCAACATGAAGCGATACAAAGCGTTAACAAAACCGCAAATTATTCGACTCGATGATATCCACTGGAAGCTCGAGCTCGGTTGGAAATGTGCAAGCCTGATGATCACCGCAACGCAGAGGCGGTTCGCCTCAAAACTCGAACGGGCAGGACGGGAGGCGGTTTTTGCTTGCTCTGCTAACAGATTGGGGCTCGTGCAACTGATTGTCTGCGGTTTCCAGTTCCACAAGACTGGGCATGTGTGTTTGCGTGTAGAAAATTCTACACTAAATTGTGCCATTATTCAGTAGGCAGGGGATCGGTTCCCTCGGTAACATAATCCATCTGAGTGATGTTTTTCCACATCGGTTTCCAGTGGTTTCAATTACCAACCTTTAGGATGTCGTGCATTCGAGAGCAGTGGGACTGGAGCAAGTCACGTGTTTGGTTTATCAATCTTGTTTCTCGTATCTTGTTACACGCAGAGGCAGTACTTTCATCCGAATAGCTGCGTTCTCAGCTTAAGCCTAATCAATGCAGAACGCATAGGGTGGGTGTACCAATTATCGCCATACATAAGAACAACTATTTTTTTAAAAATAAGTAAAAGGCATGTAGGCGGACTTTATATATCAAGCGAAAGATGTTACTTCCTGCTCTTTAGTACAGCTGTGAAAACCACAATAAAATATGTTATTATCCTCAAAATTTATTAATCCATAATAGGAACGCATGCACCAGTTATGGCACTATTCTTAATTTTGGTTCCTTATTTGGCAAATCCCATTGTTTTCTTATGGGACTGGCCAAATAGGGACCACTAGTGCTACAACTGGTGCAAAGGACGTCAAAAATTAAGCAAAATCAATTTTTACAATTATGCTTTGCTTGTTTGGAAGGAAATCAAAGGTGTTATCGTATCATATGAATATGCTTTATGGATTTGAACTTGGTTTGCGGTGATTTGATTGGCCATTTGGTATATAAAGCACTAGTGCGACAACTGGTGCTATAGCCACAACTGGTACACCTAGCCTATTGGTGGCCGACTGAGAGCTGAGAATGTTGTGTTACATGGCAAAAATATCAACCAATAGTTTCAATAGCATCCGTTTCAATAACAAATCATGGCGCGTTTCACCTTATACCCTCCATCAAATGAATATCAATTATGCAGGAAAGTCATTGAAAGTGCTGCTATATTAACATTTCAAAGTTAAGCTCGAACTCGATGACCGTACAATTCGTAGTTGCTATCCCGTGATTGTTCATAACAATCAGATTGGCACAGGAATCCAACGGTTGGGGCATGGGATTAGCCTTTTCAACCACAATGTGCACAGAAAAGTGCTCACAGCATTGTAAAATCAACCACAGCACCAGCCATGTCCTTACCCATGTAACAATTACGGTTTTATAACGCTTTGGCAGACAGTAATTTACTCTTCAAGTATGCTAAAAAACCACAATGAATCCGTCGATGTTAGAAGTGTACGGTCTTCTGATAAAGGGAGGGAATTCTAGTGTGAAATCCGTTGTTACTTCTGACGAGATCACCTCTACCACAGTTGCCAGTTTTCGTTCGTTTAACGGGATAAGTATTTGTACGAATCTGTTTTCTCCTCACTTTGTGAAGTTATTCATGCAACCTTGGTTAGAACATTTATTTTTATTTTTGTTTTTATGAGCTTAAATTTATATGTATAAATCTCAATTACTTGTGCGGAATTAGACACGCTTTGTTAGTATCCAAAGCTTTCCTGGACAACTGCTCTTGTCCATAGTTGTTCATAGCTATACGAGGTTTATAGTGTCATATACCGCCTTGAAATCGATAAAAAAGAGGTTGTGCTGGGATATATTCACGAAATTTTTGAAGGATTTGCCGAACAGAAATTAACTGGCCCGAAGTCGAGTGGACGTCCCCACGAATTATTTCAATATAAACAGCATAACCGATCAAGTCTCTAGACTCAACGTGAATGCTCCACCAGATCAACTACACTTGTTACCAAGCCGAAAGCAACCCAACATATCCATACCAGAGCCTATTATCCAGAGTTGCACTAAAAGTGAAGCCAAATCTACCCATTGAACTGCAAACCGTCTACCTTCTAAGTAAAGTAAACAAATACTTCTTGGTAGTGATGAAGTAATGTTAACGACTGAAAATTGTTATGGCGAATTAAAATGCAAGACCTAGAAGGTTTGTTATGGATAAAGTAAATAAAACCACTTCAATACACTTCCCAAAAAGGAGCAATCAGTAATTCACTTGATTTTAGTTTTGGATGATTTAGGTAACGGATTAAAAACCTTTGGAAGTGAACTCTCGCATGAAGTCACTTGGAGGATTATTAAAAATGAAAGCGGTCTCTCAATCTCTTGCGTTTGATTTGCACTTTGAATTAGCTCATTGTTCTAGGTGGTATCAGACCATCAGTCTGAAGGTTATTAGGCCGAAAAGTCTAACTAATGGTCGCAGTGATTAAAATACTCAATAAGGAAAAAAGGCCGAAAAGTCAAATTACGCCTCCTGAGAGCTACTATTGGATACCCTTGTGGTCCGAGGTAAATAACCCTACAGGGAAGTAAGAAGTGTTTTGGGGGATCGCGATGTGGTGCATATGCAGTTAAGCTATGCCTTTCTTTATTCGTTTACGTCCTTACAATCACGGGAGGGAGGGAAGGAATGTTAGTTCAAGGCCATCCAACATTCTCTTGAGTTCATTTCGTCAGACCTACAATCACGTATGTGATACGTGATGCGTGTTTCAAAACAAGCTCAGGTCATCCTGGTCAGTTCAAAAATATCAGATGATTCCTGTGGACAAATTTGCCTTGCCCCCAGCGATATTCTAGAATTCGTGTATCTTTCTGAAGCGTAGGTCGTAAGGCCTATGCGATATTGGCATCATAGCATCTATCAAACCTCTTCCCATCAAATCCTTGGATGTCTGTGCCTTTCTCTTCCATGGTAGAATTAAAAACCTGAACTCATGAATGTTTTGGATGGATAAAAATGTCTTCAAAAGTATTCACAACAAGTAAATTGCATCTCTACAACCTTCACTAAAATAACAAACCTTCAAACTCACTTCTATTTGAAATATTTCATGTATCTACTTCGTTTTGAGACGTTAGAGCTTGATTGCACTTGATTACTAAAGGAATGTGGCTATACAGCTTTCCACGCTCGCCATAATGGCGGTTGCTATAAAAAATTTGACATTAACTGTTTCCCGACACTGAACTGAAATTTTCGACTCAGCATTTTCGCCAACGACAACCATATACTTGTTATTTTTCTATAAACAAGAAAATATACACACGTATCGATTTCATATTCATGCTTCTATTTTTTAATCATTAAACATTCTATTCCAGATATTGTGAAGCTACTCTAATAATTATCGTTCAGAAACCGTAAACTGGCGCGACAAAGTTGTATGGCGGTGACATCTTCTCGCTCATATCTAAAGGACCAAAAGTTTCCTAGGATTCTGTATGACATTTCGGTACCATCAGCTTATTTACCGGTGAGGTGGAGAATGCTTAAGATGATGTTGATTCCTTCTGCATGTTTAGCAAATCTGTCGCTGCCGTCAATTTTTGTTCAATTCGTCCAACGATTAATAAGAGAAAATGAATACATTGTGGAGTTATTTTAAAACAAATTCGTTTCTCAAATATATGTATTAAGAATAACCCTATCTGTAGTTATTAAAAAGTGAGCATTCATTTTTGCATAGTCCATCAGTTCTTCTATTGAAACCTCGGAATTGACTTTGAATATTCAAACACACTTTGCGTACAGCCATATTTGAGGTGAGCTTCATACTCTAAGAATTTCACAATTTTTCGTCCCAGGTCTTAAATACACCACAAAATCTGTTGATACTTTTGTGAATAACACATTGTATTGTTCGTTGTTGTCAGAAAACGAGAGAAGGTTAAAGAAAAGTCCAATAGATTTTCTCTTAAACATACACATGTTGAAGATACTTCCCAGCTTAAAATGCTATATTGGGAATTTGGAACCGTTTTCTGCTGTGATCTTGGATTATTTGTATGGGATTCGTCTGTGGGGGAATAACCGGAAAATGTAGTGTAGAGAACAATCATGAGAACATAGAGCGACATTAAAGTTATCGCAGGGTCTGGGAAAAAAAACTTTGATGTTATGTCAAACCGCTAGAGCCAGTCTCCACTATTGTTAAAATTTAAACACACGATATGTGGTTGAGAGCTGGGCACATTGAGTATAACAGGGGCATAGGAAAATCCAATACTATCTGTTGGAGCTCCAGTTCAGTAAACTTCCTATCAGAATATTTAGTAATATGGTATCAATCATATGTTCTGGCATCAATTATATAGTTTTGGTATCAATAATGTCTGAAATGAGAGAGAAATTATTAATTTTTTAATGACTTTAATTGATGGCTTTTAATTTTGCGCAAATATCCTTATTGTTTGAAAAATAAACAACTTAATGGATGTCGTTGGTAACGGGGATACCAATGTTTGCTCTGATGGAAATTCCAGTTCAGTGTCGGGAAACAGTTCTTGTCAAACTTTGTATAGCATCCGCTGGATAAAAGCATAAAATAACGAAAAAACACAGATATTTTGTAACTTGATTAACACGGTTAATCGGAGCGGTACCTAAGTCAAACAAAAGCACAAATAAATGAGAAAAGCTTGAGGTCATAAAAATCTGTCAGCGCATTACTGAGAAAGAGCACTTTGAACAAGGTGAAGTGAAATGAGAAAGAAGAAAGAAAGAGAAGGGAGAAGGAAGAAATAAGAAAAAAGAAAGAAGCTAAAAAGAAGCAGGAAGAAGGGAAAAGTAAAAAGAAAGAAAGAAAGATAAAAAAGCAGTAAAAATAAAAAGGAAGAAGGAAAAAGAAAAGGAATGAAGAAGTAGGAAGAATGAATAAGAAAGAAGAAAGAAGAAAGAAGGAAAAAGGAACAATAAAAAATAAATTTTAAAATGCAAAATATTAAAACACTCCTCGGATTTCTTGAAGAATGTTTTGAAAATCCTCAAAATTATCCTAATTTCAGTTTGTTGTCACCTCAAAATATTATTTTTTGGCAAAAAAATCCGAGGGGGGAGACATAATTGTTTTTTTAACATCTATATCGGCCTTATTCAATGACATTTCCCGTGAAGTGCCGAAAATGACACCAGCAGAGAAATTCGGAGACGCATAGTGGCTGGAAATCGTACGTACTTTGGACTCCGCAAGACGCTTCGATCGAATAGAGTTCGCCGTCGTACCAAACTGACAATGACACTGACAAAACGCTCATTAGACCGGTAGTCCTCTACGGGCACGAGACCTGGACGATACTCGTGGAGGACCAACGCGCATTCGGAGTTTTCGAAAGGAAAGTGCTGTGTACCATCTATGGTGGGGTGCAGATGGCGGACGGTACGTGGAGGAGGCGAATGAACCACGAATTGCATCAGCTGTTGGGAGAACCATCCATTGTTCACACCGTGAAAATCGGACGACTGCGGTGGGCCGGGCACGTAGCCGGAATGTCGGACAGTAACCCGGTGAAAATGGTTCTCGACAACGATCCGACGGGCACAAGAAGGCGAGGTGCGCAGCGGGCAAGGTGGATCGATCAGGTGGAAGATAACTTGCGGACCCTCCGTAGACTGCGTGGTTGGCGACGTGTAGCCATGGACCGAGCCGAATGGAGAAGACTCTTATATACCGCACAGGCCACTTCGGCCTTAGTCTGAATAAATAAATAATAATCCCCGTGATGTGAAAAGACGCATTGCTGCTGCGAATAAGGCCTTTTACGGATTACGTAACCAGCTTAGCTTCCGCAACATGAAGGCGGAAACGAAATTTGCTTTTTACAAAACTCAGTTTCTACCAGTTGCCCTTTATGGACAAGAAGCATGGACATTAAAAGAGGCGGACCGGAGAGCTTTTGGGGTTTTTTTAGCGAAAAGTGCTGCGTACAATACTCGGAGGGAAACTAGAAAATGGTGTGTGGCGCAGACTCATGAATCATGAGCTGTATCAAGTATACAAAGAAGAAAATATTGTGAATCGTATAAAATACGGCAGACTACAGTGGGCTGGTCACTTAGTGGGAATGTCGGAAGAAAGAATAGCGAAAACAATATTCAACAGAGAACGAGATAGGGACCGGCGACTTCGTGGAAGGCCACGAACACGCGCTTGCTGCACGTGGTGGAATCGGACCTCGGGACCCTGAACGTTCGGGGAAACTGGAGGAACATCGCCCAAGACCGACGATTACGGAGCTCTACAATACGCCAGGCATAGGTATATCGACACTGTAGCCAACCAGGTATCCAGGTAGGTATCGGCCTTATCACTTCCCATTTAACACTTCTCAGCACTTGTAACCGTAGATAAAAATTTGTTAACCATTTTTTGTCAATTTGTACCACTGAAAAATGAAGTTGTCGTTTGTTAATAATTGAGACTGAAAACCGTTCATATAAGTAGTGGTCCGTTTTATGTCCTGAAAAAGTATTGCCAACGCTAACAACAAAAATACCTATTGGTAAAATTTTCAGATCCAATCAATTCTGATTTTCAGTGTGATAATGGGATAAATTGATGCTAGCACAATTTTTTTAATCAACGTTAACATGGCACAAATATGAGTAGAACGGCAGTGTAGAGGTAACCAAAAGCTTTCGTTTAAAGGTTGTTGCGAAGATTTTTAGCGTTTATATGATACTTGTTAGTTTTTTTAAACTTGAAAATAGCCTAAACACTAAATCGACTTAAGCCACCTTGAAATTTCATGCGAATTAGCTGAAAATTTTAAAGAAGGCTGATGTTAGCACAAGAATTGTACAGTTGACTGGCTGGTTGACTGGTTGAATTTCGGATACTTTTTGAAAACAAGAAGAGGCCTAGTCTGCCGTTCTACGCATACTTTAACTAAATTAAAAAAATGCAACTGAGAAAATTGCATGTAGAATAAAACTCCAATTGCCAATTCTGACTACAAACGGGTAGGAAAGTTAATGAGTTGATATCACTAAACAAATAGGAGAGCTCTATTACATTGAAATCATTCATATCTTAAAAGAAGAAATTTAATTTACGTCATAGTTCATGAGAATAACTTAGTTTATGCCGAGAAATAAAGCCCGTGTTTGCTGATGTATACGCATCCCGCTGAGTAATTGATTTCTTTAATGACTACTATGATCAACATATCTTGCTTCCTGCTTCCATTACAAAATTGTACTCTCCACGTGGTTGAATGTGTTAGCTTACAGTGTTATCATTTAGGTAGGATCAATATCCTTAAAACTGCTAATATTCACCATTAACCCTCTACAACCCAAATTTTTGTTTTCGCTCAAAATCAATATTTTGCTTTCTAAAATCGATCTAAACACGGTTTCGGCATTTAAAAATTTTAATTCACGATTTTATCAATTTCACACTTTGATTTTTTAGAATTTAGTTTTCTTTTTATTTCTTGAATCTCATAAATCTTTTTTGATTTTTCAACATAATTAGAGTTTGAAAATTTCTATTAAATGCTAACTTACTGCTATTTACAAAATTTTCAGGGTTAATTTTTTATTTTACGTGTAACGTATCGGATAAATATTTTAGAGTGTAACATTCACCACTATAACCTTCTATTAAATAAGGTTTGTTGTAGAAAAATACTAAACTACATATATTTCACTCTTCAAAGGTATACAAGCAAAAACAAGGAGGAACAAAATGTTTCTCAATTTTCAATATTTTTTTATAAATGTGTAGAACTTTGAAAAATGTCTTTAAACTACATTTAAACATGAATTGAAGTTTATATTATTGATCAATATCAAAAACTTTTCAAAATTTGATCAATTGAAAATTCCCGCCAACGCACAATGGTCGGATTCGTCAAATTTCACGACATAAATCAATAACTCGAAAACCATCAGTGTTAGAGTTTTAACGTCTTCAGAAGAAATGATCTACAAGAAGATATCTATTTTTGGTGTAAGTTGTCATTAGGGTGGCCCTTCGGTAATTTTTTTTTGAAAATGTATTTTTTTACCCTTTTGAGTTATGAGTTCATATAATTCTACAAAGTTGTAGAGAATTTAATTCTAAGCATTTTTGCTTAATAAACCTTTATTTTATCTCATATAGGTGATGTTTTATGATAAAATTGCTAAATTTAGATAGGGTGGTCCCAAAAAAAAATAGTTTTTAGCTTCCACTTTCATCAATTCAAATTTTTTTCAAAAAATTTCTTGGCATCGCTTCACGGTCTTTGGATGGCGCATCTTTTGGTTACATAAGATGGTTGATAGCTTCATTTTCAAGCATATTATAAGCATTTTTTCATGAAAAAGTGGTATTTTTCTGAGCATTCTACTGCAGCTAGTAGCAAATATTAGCAAAAATTTCAATCGTTATCTGAAAGTATACATGCAGGCCCATCAAATCCATGGTATTTCATTTGTCCATCTTTGTCCACTTTTGTTTGACGATAGTATTATTTTTGAACGAAAAATTAGGGTGAAACACATATATCATCTTTTGGATTTTCACAATATTTGGTAGAATAAAAGACAAGAACGCCGTCTTCGACCAGAGGTCGTACAGACTGAATACTTAACACCTAGACAACTGACAGGACACATAATACCCAGTGGAGAATTTTTCGATCACGAAAAGTTTCCTTCGTACCGATGCGGGAATCGAGTCCACGCTCCATAGTTCATGCCTTTAGACGATTGACGGCGCTAACCGCACGGCCACAAAGCCCACAAAGAATCGTTCTTTATTTAAAATATTTAAATCAACTGGTGTAAAAAAGAAGTCGAAAAAATCATTTTGATATTTTAACTACTGGAACGATTTTCAAGGTGTTCTCATGAAATAAATGCTTAAGAGCGCTACTTTTGAGGCGAAATACAAAATCATAAAATTCAAGTTGGCTAATTCGCAGAATAATTTCATTTTCAGTTTCTAAGTGAGAGTCGCCAATGACTACATTTGATTCCATGAACATTGATAATTGGTCCAGTAGTTCAAAAATTATGTTTTAAAAAAATATTTTTTCAAAAATGTTGATTTTTTCGACCACCCTGGATCGAAATCGGACAAAATTAAAAAGTGAGTTTATCTATTTTCGAAAAAGAATGATTCTACCAAATATTGCGAAAATCAGAGATATGGTATATGTGTTTCCCATGGAATAGCTGATTTTTCATACAAAAACTAATATGATTATCAAATAAAAGTGGACAAACATGGACAAATGAAATACCATGGATTTGATGGGCCTGCATGTATACTTTCAGATTACGATTGAAATTTTTGCTAATATTTGCTACTAGCTGCAGTAGAATGCTCAGAAAAATATCACTTTTTCATGAAAAAACGCTTATAATATGCTTGAAAATGAAGCTATCAACCATCTTATGTAACCAAAAGATGCGCCATCCAAAGACCGTGAAGCGATGCGAAGACAGTTTTTGAAAATATTCTGTATTGATGAAAGTGGAAGCTAAAAACTATTTTTTTCGGGACCACCCTATCTAAATTTAGCAATTTTGTCATAAAACATCACCTATATGAGATAAAATAAAGGTTTATTAAGCAAAAATGCTTAGAATTAAATTCTCTACAACTTGGTAGAATTATATGAACTCCTAACTCAGAAGGGTAAAAAAATACATTTTCAAAAAAAATTCGCCGAAGGGCCACCCTAATGACAACTTACACCAAAAATAGATCTCTTCTTGTAGATCATTTCTTCTGAAGACGTCAAAACTCTAGCTCTGATGGTTTTCGAGTTATCGATTTATGTCGTGAAATTTGACGAATCCGACCATTGTGCAACGGGGGTGTCATTGGGCCAAAATGCGGTATGCTCCAAATAAATGTTACAAAGTTCTAGTAGTTAACATTGGAATCAAGTTTTAATTAGTTTGGTACAAGCTTGAACAATGAATTTACCACTGTGTGGGGAAAAAATAATAAATAAGGGAAATTCTTTAAAGTTATATGTTGTCTAAAATTGGCCCATTTTCACCCCTCACAGTGGGTGACATTGATAGAGATTCGCTCAAAAATTTTGGCTGGCCCTATTTCGGCGCTCCTCCTCAATCCTAGTATACAGAACATTACACGACTGATCTCTAGCTTTTTATCAATGCATAAAAATTAGATAACAATACCACTAACCTTCAAAATGTATAGTTACTGCTCTTGTTATATCCTAACTTTCATGAAAAACCAAAAAGAAATAGATTCAAGGCATAGTGCCCTATACAAACACTTCCACACTCCCCGTAATGGCAGTCGATATACATATTTGTGACAGTAACAGTTTCCAACGCTGATACTAGCGTTTTCACATTTTATTTATTGAACTCTGTTGAAAATTTTAACATAGAATCAGCTTAATATTATGGACTTCTTATTTTTGGAAACGTTTCAAATGTAGCGCTGGCGATGCCATAGTTGTGGTAATGTTGGATCACCAACAATTTTGACGTAATTTTTTCATTCATAATTTGAGATCAGCAGTAAGAACTATAAGGTCAGAACTAATCCAGTACAGAAGCAAAACAAAACCCTATTTTTACACTGAAATTAAGATTGCAAACGAAGATTGCAAATTTACAAAGACTTTTCCGAAGATATTCCTGGAAGAATATGTAATGGAATTACTGGCGGATGCTTTGAAAATTATTAGTAAGTATTTTTGGAGGAATTTAGAAATGAATTATTGAAGGATTTTCCGAAGGAGAAATTGAGTGGATTTTCAAAAAGTATTGCAAAAAGTATAGAAATTCCTTTATTTCTGAGAGAATTGCTTAACGGAATTTTCGAAGGAGTTTCTAAAGAAATTCCTTAAGGAACTAGATGAATCCCTGAAGGGTCAAATGGAATTTCCTAATTTATAATAAAAAAAAAATTTTTTTCGGGATTTCCTCCAGGATTAAGAAAAATTGGCGAAAAATCATTTTTAAGAACAATTTTGGCGGGAAAATATGAGGGAAATATTCAGTTTAGTGAGTCGCGTGCACCATTGTGTGGCAGGTGAACTCCGCCAGTATATTTTTTTAAACAATGATGTAAATAAAATGTTTAATAATTGTTTGAGCTGCGTTATGTATTGTGCAGAATCCAGACGATTGGGTTTGCTTGAGTCTTCAAATTAATTACGTTTAAGGCAGCGCACTCTATTTATCTCTCTCTATGTTGAAGAGGGTCCGATAACTCAATATATGTAGTGGTCTTTCGAGCCGGATTATTGGGAAACTATACTGTTCAAAGGACCAAATATTGGGTAGCCTGCTTACCTCCTTCGTTTTACTGGTTCCTTCCTTTACTGGTTTCCAACTGGTTGAGGGTGAATCCTAAATTCCACAAAGATTGCACACACGGCTGTTCAAACTTAGCTTCAGGATTAGAACACAAGAGCAAGAGTGTTATTCAAGAATTTAAATAGGATGTTCGACTTCACTGAATGAATTGGTTATTTGCAACAAGCTTCATGGATCATACACAAGAATTATTTTCAATGTGATTCTTTACTGGACTTTAGGCAGTGGTAATCTCGGTCAATGATCGACCAGAAAAAAAATTTCAAGATTGCTTTCATAATGGAAAGGGGAGGGAATGAAGAGTATCAGCGTGGAAATTGATCTCTTTTCAACGTTGATACTCATCTCTTTCTCTTCAAATGAAAGCTTGACAGAAGTTCGTTCGATTCAAATCGTAACGAAAATTGGCCACAGCCCGCTTTTTCGAATCCACTTCTGAAAATTTCTGCCGAATCTCAATAGCACTACCAATTCTATACTTTCGCCTCTAATTCTTTCATGAAAATGTACATCTGAATGCGGTTAACCTTATGCAAAAGTAATCTACACATCCCATAAATCAAAGAGATTTGAATGTTTTTGAATTGTTTTGGTGTATGAATGCGCCATTTTTTCTACGGATAAATCCACTTTAAGATTTTTATGCGTATAGCCTATTTCTTCGTCTGTGAGTTATATATTGAACTAAATTTTAAACCACACCAATTGAAACTAAAAGTGTGCTAGTAAAAACAAATCCGTAGATTTCCGCAGAAATTTTCAAATTTCTGTAGTTTTTATCTACGGATCCGTAGAAAACAATAAACTCCGTAAATCTACGGAAATTTCCGTAGATCTGGCATCGCTGCCAACTATGTATGGCAAATCAACCAAAGGCTTGGCCCAATCTCACCACTTTTTAGCATGCATTGCTCGTTGCTATGAAAAATCAGAACCGCTATATAAATATTCATAAAATTCGATAAAACAACAACAGATTATCGTTACATGATAACCAGGTATCCATCGATCTAAAAACTAGTAATGTAATAGATTTGTGGGGCACTACTGACACTATTTTAATACGGGTTCATTTGATCAATAGTTTTACATTCAAATTCCAAGCATTATGGCACGAGCACAATTAGTTCTTGGAATTTGTTTTGTGATTTCCTAGACGTGATTTTTAATATAATTTCGAACCGTTTGAAGTTTTCATCAAAATTCGTAACAGTTTCTGAGATATTAGGAGTTGAAACATTTTTCGTTTTTGGCCCAATCTTACCCCCTAGGCGACGGAGACGAGCTTGGTGGTCTAGTGGCTACCGCTTCTGCCTTATAAGCAGGAGGTCGTGGGTTCAATTCCAGGCTCGTCCCTTTCCTACTTTGTATTTCTGTCTTAGTTCTTTCTGTGTTTCACGTTCTACCAAAACGATTCCTACTGTTATAACCTTCCACACAATCCAAAAACCTCCCGTGGCACCTATGAGAGGTCGTAGAGTTCTCTGCATCTTTCTTAAGTAGGTGTCCAACTAACCATCCTTCCCCTTCCTCAGCATTCGCAAGGACGTGGCCAGGACAGATCTCGACTATTGGAGTGTGCATTGCTTCCATCTAAGAGATAGTGATTAGTCCCAAATCAATATCTGTGGTAACGGATGAAAATGATGCTACTCTCATACAATAGTCTTGGCTTGTACCACCTACGAATTTGTGCGAATCGCTCAATGCTAATGCTAATGCTAATCTTACCCCCTAGGCGACGGTACAAAAAATAATCAAAATACCCCGTCTAATAGCGGTCTTGGTCACTAGAGGGTTAAACGTGGACAGGCTTGAAAAATATAATCAGTGAATACAGTTTAAATAAGGTCGCTCTTTTGTATAACAGATTCTTCAATAATGATGAATTTATTCCTTCCAAGACAAATATGCGTAGAAATTCAACAATGGGACAAACAGACTTGATGTTTTCACTAATTTTCCGAACAAAGTTCGGTATTTTTTGATTTTTTTTTTAAATACGCATGAAAATAGACCGCTCCGTGATAAATCCAAATATATATCTCCAAAAACAAACATGGGACAATTATGTGTAGAAGGGCAGAAATGTAGATATAGCTGCTGTGTATGTGGATTCTGCCAAATTGCACCCAGCGCCAACAAAAAATTACTCAATTTTTTGTGCAACCTTTCGCTTAGCAGATTTAATTGATTAAAAATCGTATTGAATTTTCAATTACCCCATAACTAAGAATATCCTACTAAGCATATGCGGTATTTCGAAAAATTTCGTTTCAGGTGGTTCGAAACGAAATTCCGCGGAATTTCGCGGAATTTGAGCATGGCGAAATCTGATTTCTTGATTTCGTTTCGTTTCGTAAAATTACAAAAATTTCGCTAGAAAAAACTAGCTTCTAACGAAATTTAACGGAATTTCGCGGAATTTCGAAACAAATTTGAACTTGAACCATGCTTTGTATTATCAAAAAATTTGGCTGCGCCGCTGAACAAAATCATAAAATACAGCTTTTTGATTTTACATTTTTATGTTATACAGCTTTTTCTATTAACGCTTATGTAGTAATCCCATTATGAGTCGACAAATACGTGTTTAGTTTTCTTCTATGAAACGTCTTCAGTGTTTTGTTAGAAATACATTGGATTTTGTTTTTACGCGATTTACATTTTCTCAATTTTCCACTCATCCTAAATGTTTAACGCATATTAATTATCATGTGATTTTTCTTCGATTTATTTTGGATTTTTTGAAACATGTTGCGAAGAGTTTGGTGGTAAATTGAAGTCACACGATCAAAAATACGAGCGAAAAAAAATCGTGTAAAAACAAAATCCTGTGTATCTAAAAGAAAATGAAAAGTATCTTTAACTATTCTATCCTATGTTTTACAAAAGTGATCCGACTCAATATTTAGAACGTCAGGCTTAGAGTGTAAATTTAATTGGATATAAATCAGATCAGTTTAACTTTGTTGGAGCGTCAAAGTCGTGACGTGGATTCCTAGGGCCTTTGTGAAGTTTTTTTAGCGCCTCTTTCTTATTAAAGGCCAATTTCTTCACCTCTGCCTCAGATGAGGCCTCAAACCAGGTTTAAATGCATGAGTAAGCACCGCTTAAGCGTTAGGAATGCCCTAAGGAAAACATAATGCAACGTTTTACGTTCAAGCAAAAATCAGAATCTTACCTAAAGGTAAGCATAAAAAGTTCAGAGGATTGAAGGTACTTAACACAACAGTCAATATTCGGTGAATCTTCGAAATGTACGTACAGCCCCCAAGATTTAAATTTAAACTCTGTAATATTATTTCGCTTTTTGCACAATATGAGTGCAGAATCGATCGTGTTGCTGCTGGTCACGGGACGGCAGCTAGTCTAGGAAACGCAAACTGAAAAAAATCTGCCTCGCGAGCAGATTTTTTTTTAATCGGTGTGCTGTCGATTGTGTTGATGTTGGTCATGCTAGCTGGTGCGGGAGAATACGAGATTAAAAAAAATGTCTGCATCGAAGAGCACAAAATTATGAAGTGCAGAATCGATCATGTTGTAGAAGATTATTAATCGAAGGACATTTATTGTGCGTTGGGTTGATTTGAAACACGGTTTTCGTCTTCGGGTTTTCAAAATAACCTTCACATGAATTACCTATTCAAATAACCAACTATTCCCGATTTGGTAATGCAGCAACTCAAATGTAATCAAATTCGGTTTTATATAAGTCCGAGTATACGACACATAAGTTGTTGTGCATCACGTGCTCGGGAAACTAATCTTCCTCTCCTAATCCTAAATTGACTGTAAGGACGTGGCCAGCGTCGTTGTTGGTCATGAATTGTTAAAAAACAATACTTCTTTTTAGGGTGACTTGGCCAGAAGGGCCTCGCCACCTGGGGTACCCCTGACTTCTGGTCACGGCCACGGAAGTCGTCTGGGGTGGGTTACAACCACCTCTTTTCCCAGGGCCGGCTCTTTACTATTCTGCTGATCAGGGAACAAAGAAACACTACACCGCGATTTCACTTTTAGTAACTATTTTTATTATGACTTACTGTGTGGCGTGTCTCGTGTAAGGTGTAGGGCTGGCCAGCGATGACGGGATGCTCGAGATAGAATGGGTTGGGTGGGCGGAGTACTCTGGAGGCACTGCAGACCAAACGACGTGGTCCTTTCGGCCAAGATGGCTGCCGATGAACGATGTCGCTCTACGACGCGGTGTGGGAAAAGGGGCAAGCGTGATTGGCCGTACGGGAATCAAATCCGGCGCTGGTGGATGAACCACACTTCTGCGATCCGTAATGATGGGTCCTAATAATGGTTGGACAGGGCATTTAAGGAAGGGTGATGCTACTGGGGTTTTCTTTGGTTTCATACCTGACTCCAATATATTAAGCAATGCTCAATGATTGCTCGAATGCTCTGAATAATTCCAAAAACACTGGATGCGGTATCTACCACTCTTAAAGCAGCAAAGATGCTGTCGTTTATATTGCGCTTTTTGCACTTTATAAGAGTTCTGCGAGATTTTTTTTCTCACAGTCATCTTTTTCTCACACTCAATACACTAAAAAAACTTTGATTTTCCGTGTATAATATTTGTGTGTGAGTGCTCAATCTGAAAACAAAAAGACGTCAAATCTTGGCGGGAATCGATTTAGTGTACACGCTTACATGTGACTAACGAGTAATGGGTTATATTTGGGTAAATTTCAGTAACAAAAATCGATCAACCCGAAATGAGAGTGAGTGTGAGAAAAAGAAGCGGGCAAATCACAATCTACACATAACTCTTCAAATTGGTGAAATCGGCAATAGCTTAGGTAACTTTTTAACTTTTAACTATCTTTCGGTAGACTTGATCCGATCACTGTGACGGTTGGAGTTGAAAAGAGTGATCTTCTTACCCAGTAGCTAAAACTCCTAAGACACCCCTTCTTTCCTCATGCAATCTCATCCCATTCCCTTTTCCTATATCCTTTCCGCAACTCCAATGCTTTCCAAATCCTTTGTCATCCCGTAGATTATTGTATCGTGTGTTTAATTATGAAGTGTGCTTAACTTAATAATTACATTATTTGATTTGAGAGTTGGTTTATTGGGAGTGGCTAATTTAAATATTTATTACAGCGGTTTACTCTCTTTGAGTTCATACTGAACAGCAGTATGCTCTTCTGCTCTCTATGCTATCTTGCTCTGGACTGGGGAAATAGGGTGAACGCACCAGAATGGTAACAGAATTGGAAACTCCGAAGCAAGTACAATGAGATTTTTTTTTATCCCAAGCAGATTATTCAATTGGTAAGCTATGCATTAGAGTGATTCAAATTTTGACTTTTTTGCCCTCCGATGGCTAAACGATTGCATTTGCCTTTTCATTAACCCACCTAAATTTTTTGCTAATTTGGATGTAAATTGAGTGAGCACGGGCGGTTTGAAGTTTGTATGATATAATTCCCATACAAACTTCAAATGACGTGTGCACAGTCAAATTTCATCAAAATTGCTTAAAATTTAGGAGGATTATTAAAATAGCATATGCAATCGTTAAAGCATCGGGGACGAGCTCGGTGGTCTAGTGGCTACCGCTTCTGCCTTATAAGCAGGAGGTCGTGTGTTCAATTCCAGACTCGTCCCTTTCCTACTTTGTATTTCTATCTTAGTTCTTTCCGTGTTTCACGTTCTACCACAACAATTCCTACTGTTATAACCTTCCACACAATCCCAAAACCCCCCGTGGCACCTATGAGAGGTCGTAGAGTTCTCTGCATCTTTCTTAAGTAGGTGTCCAACAAACCATCCTTCCCCTTCCTCAGCATTCGCAAGGACGTGGCCAGGACAGATCTCGACTATTGGAGAGTGCACTGCTTCCATCTAAGAGATATTGATTAGTCCCAAACCAATGTCTGTGGTAACGGATGAAAGTGATGCTACTCTCATACAATAGTCTTGGCTTGTACCACCTACGAATTTGTGCGAAATGCTCAATGCTAATGCTAATGCTAATGCTAATATGCAATCGTTAAAGCATCGGGGGGCAAAAAAGTCAAAATTTGAATCACTCTACTATGCATATTCGCTGTTTCTCGGCCAATCATATTTAGCAACTACGATGTGTACAATTAATCAAGCTAAGCTACGCTATTTTTTACTATTTGTATAATATGTAAGGAACATTGCGGAGTCGTGAACTTTTTCCATGCCTCATATGCACACACATATACAAGGACAAATTGACAACAATTTCTATATTTGTACATACTTACTAATATAAAACTGCATTGATAAAAAAATTGATCAAATTCAAGACCACTCGCTCCACGATGAATTCATTTGAAAGCGACAAAAATGCTGGGGTATCGCCTTATCGCCAATAGTATATAAACGGGAACGCAGCAATTTATCATAGACTGCTTCTTCTGAAATTATAGCTCTATTGGTTGCAAAACAGATATTTAACTTCGAAAAAGTTAAATTAGAATTGCGCTGCCCATAATCGCATATTTGTAACATTTGCGGTTGATTTTGTAAATCGTTTGTCAATCATCCCTAGAAACTTAATCATTTCCAGCTTATCACAGATAAACAAGATAGTAAAGTCTATTTCACTTTTTTAGGATTAGATGCAGTAGATTGAGCTTTCTTAATTATTCACAGGCTTTTTACTAAATGAACAAAAATGCGAGTGTTACAAATATGCGATCATGGGCATTGTATATATAACGTAAAACAAACACAAAAAAAAATTCCGCGGAAAAAAAATTAAAATTTCGTTTCGTTTCGTAAAATTTCGAATTCAATGGACCTTGATTTCGTATCGTTTCGAAATCTCGAAAGTAAATCTATATTTCGTTTCGATTCGTTTCGAATCAATATAGACATTTTAAATTTCGTTTCGTTTCGTTTCGTTAGGAAAAAATGTGTTATCGCATACCCTTATATCCTACGACAAATGTGTGGATGAATTGATATTAAATGTTTTCAGTTTTACTTTTACGATCAAAATATCACAAGTCAGTCGAAAAGCCGCTCGGTGCGGTTTGACTGAACCCTGACCAAATAAAGTTGAAACACTAGATTCGCTTATTGTGTATTCTTCACTTGGGGTGCTTTTTACTTGGGGGTTTGCTAATTGGGGACCGACCCAATTAGAAAGCATTTATTTATTTATTAACAAACTAAGGCCGGGGTGGCCTGTGCTGCACATAAAAGTCTTTCCATTCAGCTCGATCCATGGGTGCACTGCGCCAACTACGCAGTCTGCAGAGGGTCCGCAAATCGTCCTCCACCTGATCGATCCACCTTGCCCACTGTGCACCTTGTCTTATTGCTCCCGTCGGATCGTTATCGAGAACCATTTTCACCGGATTACTGTCCGACATTCTGGCTACGTGCCCGGCCCACCGCAGTTTTCTGTTTTTCGAGGTGTGAACGATGGATGGTTCTCCCAACAGCTGATGCAACTGCCATCTGCACCCCACCATAGATGGTACGCAGCACTTTCCTTTCGAAAACACCCAATGCGCGTTGGTGCTCCACTAACACCGTCCAGGTCTCGTGTCCGTAGAGAACTACCGGTCTAATAAGCGTTTTGTAGATAGTCAGTTCGGTACGGCGGCTTTTCGATCGGAGCGTTTTGCGGAGTCCAAAGTACGTACGATTTCCTGCCATGATGCGTCTCCGAATTTCTCTGCTGGTATCGTTATCTGCGGTCACCAGTGAGCCCAAGTACACGAATTCTTCAACCACCTCGATTTCGACACAACCGATAGAAACTCGTGTTGGGTGGCTTACATTGACCTCTCTTGAGCCTCTTCCTATCATTTACTTCGTCTTTTACGTGTTGATGACTAGTCCAATCCGTTTAGCTTCGCTTTTCAGTCTGATGTAGGCTTCCTCCATCCTCTCAATGTTACGTGCCATAATATCAATGTCGTCGGCGAAATCAAATAACTGGACGGACTTCGTGAAAATCGTGCCATTCGTGTCAATCCCTGCCCTTCGTGTTACTCCCTCCAAAGCGATGTTGAATAGCAGACACGGAAGACCATCACCTTGCCGTAACCCTCTGCGCGTTTCGAAGGGACTCGAGAATGCCACTGAAACTCGAACTACGCACATCACCCGATCCATCGTCGCCCTGATCAAGCGTATCAGTTTATCCGGAAATCCGTTTTCGTGCATTAGCTGCTCCCGATGGAATGTATCATATGCGGCTTTGAAGTTTAAGTCAATTAGACAGCAGCTGCCGTCAAAATGTGATGTCAAAGCCGCGTTGACATCCCATTTTTCCTTTATTTATTAAACAACATTAACGCTTGTCAAAACTTTCAATAAACGAACGGCATTTGCTAGCTGGGGTGAGGTCGTACCAACTTGCAAATAATCACTGTAGGGGAGACTGGGTAGATTTGATCCCCTTTTCTGATTTCCGATGTATCACAGCCAAAAATAAATAAACATACGCGATTTCCACATAGACTCTCTAAGAAATATAGTATTTAACTTTACTGATGTATGACAGTCCTTAAATTATTGTTGTTATTGATACACAATCGATTTTTTGGAGTGCTGTCAAAAATCGACTTTTAAAATATTCGGGGGAAATTGATCCCTCTCCAAGAAATTGCTTCGATAAAATTAGAAAGGTGCTCTCAGATTTCTAAAATATCTTCTTCTTCGTCTTCTTCTTATTGGCATTACATCCCCACACTGGGACAGAGCCGCCTCGCAGCTTAGTGTTCATTAAGCACTTCCACAGTTATTAACTGCGAGGTTTCTAAGCCAAGTTACCATTTTTGCATTCGTATATCATGAGGCTAACACGATGATACTTTTATGCCCAGGGAAGTCGAGACAATTTCCAATCCGACAATTGCCTAGACCGGCACCGGGAATCGAACCCAGCCACACTCAGCATGGTCTTGCTTTGTAGCCGCGCGTCTTACCGCACGGCTAAGGAGGGCCCTCTAAAATATTTTTCCTTCAAAATACGCGGAATTTTTGAATTGTTGTGCGTATACGTGAACGATTTTTGTTATTGAATTCGACAGCACATGCAATTTTAAAATTTGGGGAGACTTGATCCCCTTTTTATGATATCTACGCATTAAATAATTTTTCCTGACAACCCTTCATCAAATCTGTCAAATCTACAAAAAATTAGAAGCCTGAGAAAAGAATAATATTTTTTAGAATTTTTTTCGCAAAATTTTTGAATGAGTGACTAATGGGGCATCAGGTGTCCCCATATCGAGGCAATAACTTGAAATCCAAATATCCTAAAACTTTGATGGAATGTTAACATTTTCATCAGTACAGATCATTAAGCATATTTTTGGCTTTGTGCTGTGAAAAAACGAAAGCATTTGGTCAATGTTATGAAAAGTTGTTCAAATTTTGCTTAACCAATAAAAAAATCTTTAGGAAGGTCAAAACATACAAACCGCCCTGCAGAATAAATAAGGTTGTCAATCCAAAAAATAACTCACCACATAAAGGTCATTTGTCTAGAGGATCTATACTAAAAAATACTCTAGAACACAACTACTTTACTGTCGTAATCTGGAAAAGTGACGTAACAGCCATTTTACAACATGCATATTTTTCATTTTTCTGTTAAAGAGCTCGATGAGTAGTACTTTTGGAAAATGGCGTATACGTCACTTTTCCAGATTACGGCAGTTTAGTCCTCGATAAAACAGAGGGTGATCAAGTCTCCCCGGGGATCAAGTCTACCCACCTTCCCCTATTGTAAAATCAAATCAATACAGGCTATGAATGCACAACTTGATTTTTGGAGGAATTCTCCGAAGTAATTTAGAAGAATCTTCCGAGGAAATTCAGAAAAAAAATCCAGTGGAGGTTTGAATACATTTCCCGAGGAAATTCGGAAGATTTTTCCAAAGATGTTCGGATGAATTGAAAGAGTAAAATTGAAAGAATTTCTCAAAGAAATTTAGAAAAAAAATCCAGGGAAACAAAAATTAATTTCCGGAGGAAATTTGAATTTTCCAAGGAAGTTCAGAGCATTATGCAGATGAGTGTTTGACTGTTATACATATATGTAATTTATGTTGATTGGACTACGCAGTCGTGGAAATCTTGCGAAGAAAATTGCCAGAATTTCTTGAAAAAATTTCGAGGAGTCTTTTGTGGAAATTGGGAAGAATTTATCAAAGAATTTCGAAAGTTTCTAGGAAAATTAGAAAAATTTCTAAGGATATTCGAAAAAAATTCCCCAGGAAATCTTGAAGAATTTTCCATGAAAAATTCCTCCAATTGTCCTCAGAAAAGATCTTCGAACTTCCTTGAAATGTGTGGGATATTTAACCGAATATTTATTCAACCGTTTTTTTCTCGACGGTTGTGTAAAACAAATTAAAGTGAATCATCACTACCAGTGCCTTCCGCAATTGGAGCTTTTCGAAGGAATTCATCATGGAGTATATCCCCTCGAATCAGTAACAACGTAAGTGTATATAGAGATGTTAAGTTTGAGATTTGGATGGGGAAAATGGAACATTTTCTATGAGCAATAAATGGTTAACGCACGTTGTTTATCTTTACGGGTTACACAAACATCTCATTAATTATTTTGCCTTGCACCTCATATGTAACCGCGGATAGTACTCCACTGACACTGGGTGTCCAGTCTATGCAAACTATTGACGAGAACGGTTATTCTATCTTTGGGAAATCATGTTGGTCAATTTTCACCTAATTTCTATACAATGTTACTTCATATTTCTCATTGTTTATGAATTTCACTTCACTATCACGGTTAAGATAAATTAAGTACGATACGCTAAAATCTAAAAAAAAAATCCATTTGTCACGCTCTCTACTTTTAACAGCTCTTAACCTCTGGAACATATATTGGCAAGGTTCTGTCTATAACGTAGCCTCGTCAATCAAATCGAAAAGCACAACCCGCGAAAAATCGTTGCGACTGGTACCATGCGAAGCTGAACTCTTAATCCAAACAACCATGAAAAGTAAGATTGGATCTTTAGGTATATACAGCCAATCAGTATTCCTCAATTTCACTAACACTTGTGTTGATTGTAGTGCAACTTACAAGTGTTGAATCCAAAACAATGTTCTTATGATTTTAAAACTTGTCTTGATGCGATCATATGTGATTTTTTTTCACTTTAATGATGTTATCTCGATTATTATCAAATCATGAAATGTCACCCTTATGAACTTCCCGAAAGATTTCTTTAAAGTTATCAAATTTAGAGCTCCTTACGGGAGGAATTCAAATTATGTTGCCAGTTCGTAGAATACTAGAAAAGCCATGAGGTTTTCAGTAAAACATTGACGAAGACATGCATACTTTTTAGCAAACATTTCTCAACAATAACCAATAGTAACTAATCTATAATAAAATTAATGTGACGCTTCTGATCTGAAAATAAATCACTGACCGCCTATGGGTTAAATCAGCATTAATCAAGAACTCACAACTAACTCCAATGGCACCAAGTTAAAACACCACGAGGGAAACTTTTCCACGTTCAGGTGGCTCAATTCACACCGGTGGTGCGGTGTGGAGCTGCCGCTGCGGGTAGCACCAGTTACAGAAAGAACACATTTTAGCATTTACTCAGCTGCCACCACACCGTTGTCATGCGCTATCAAGCATGTCCAACTCAACGATACAGTCGCCGAGCTTTTCTTTCACGCCAACAGCACTGACTGTGAAGTGGGATGTAAATGTGCGAATACCTGAGCTCACGGCTACCGTTCCCGACGGGGATTTGATGGATTTTCCCCGTCCTTTCGGTACTGCGGGTTTCCATTAGGCAGCTTTTGGGGAATTTGTGGGGGAAAATCGAAATAAATACTTTAGTGAAATTAGTTTTTCAAATTTGTTTGAAAAAAGTTCCGATCTAAGCCGCCTAGCGAGAATGGTATCTTTTTTGTTGAACTTACCTAATTTGTATTTTTTAAGGTGAACATCAGCTATGACCAGTAATCTATAAGTTTGCGATCTAATCAATAATGTTGAATTAATTTAAAATATATTGAAGAGCATTACATTCATTATCATTACTTTCCCCATCATTATCTTATCAATCCCAGTTGAACATTTTTCAAATTTGTCTAGTAGTAACTCTTCATTCCCGATGAGTAGTTGAATGCTCATGGCGATAATCTCATTGAAAAGGAACATAAAACTGTTTTAAGTAACAAGTTCAAACAATCTGGAATAAACCCTTGGTCCTCCAAAGGGAACTCTAAATCTTATTCCCAGAGCCAGAAAACTCGTCAGTAGATACCACGATTGGCGGAATCCTTTGCTTTTTCGCCTAAATCGAATCACCTGTGGTTGGTTTGATTTGCTACTCACATTCGACAATTATTATCGACTGAGAACTGATTTGATACTGATTGCTCAATTAAATTTGAAAAGAATTTATTTCGACAGCAGTGATACATAAGAGATACATAAGGGGAAACCTGAAAAATTCACTGTTCTTTTATTTTTTACGTGCTTTGGGCAGAACGGCGTGAAACCTTGTTACTTTGAAGCGAGAGGAGTATTCAGTGATTTACCCTTCCTTGTTAATGCTCTTTGTATAGTAAGGAGACGTGCTCTTCCAAAAGTTATCCTGAACAATATCCATGTAAAATTCCGAATCCAACAAAAAAACGCATAATAATTTGAATATGTAAAAAATTTCAAGACCCAGAGGAATTGTTTACCCCAATTTTGTTATTTTTTTCTGCACAATCTCCTTAAAAGGACACATTAAGAAAAAACGGTTGAATCGGATCCAGGTTTAAGACTTTGATCCAAATTGAAATTCAAAACATTGAGAAAATCTTAAAATATGAACGTTCCTAAACTGGTCTTAGAAGCTTCTGTAAATGCGCCGCATGAACTTAAAATTACGCTTGGTCATGTTTACGCCTAGAGATCCATCTAGCTTAGTGGATAACAACACGGTATTATCGAGTTGGAAGTGATGGGTTTGATATTCGTTTATAAAACATATTGACAATGTACTTGCCATATTGGTGTTCTTAGAGAGAAGCATCAAAAGCGTAGTATTGTTGTTAGAGCTCTGAATTGAGAATCGGCAACAAAGTAGCATCCATAACCTTTCAACCTTTTCTTCTCTTTCAGAATTCCTGGAAGAAGCTGAGTGTGAATATTTTTCTCATCATACGAACGTATTTCGTTTATCGTACCTATTATTTGCTTACCGAGTGATTCCCATTTGCTTTTTTTTGTTGGCAACATCACCGGAGAAAATCATTCCAACAAACATCATGTCGATTAGCTTTTTATTGAAGCTGAAATCGACCGTAGAAAGATAATCGGCGGCGAATTTATTTATAAAATCAACTTAAGCAGATGTGCGGAGCTTCCATATCATCGTGACTTTAAGTATCGAGAAGAGTAATGATTGGTAAAATAAACTGGGAATGTGGTGCCAAGTCCTAATGTGGGCGGAAACTGATTTTTGCTCAATGTTTAAGCATGAAGGGCGTGATAGTCTCGGAAACAGGGGAATCATAGGAGATGAGACTGAACTAATAACGGTCCATCGATAATAAATGGTCAGACCAATCAGAAAAAAATATGTTGTGCAACTCATGATGATACTCGTTTCTTGATTGGCACAAAGCTAAAAAAAATCTTAAGCAGGTTTCATTCGATTTTGGTATCAAATCTTTTTATTTACCGATGCATTTTTCACGTAGGATTACGTCCTACGGTAAGATTCCACAGTTTGGAATTTAAATCGACATGTTAAGTGAACAGGGAATATGGACTCAGCCGTTTTTCAATCGATTATGGAAATGTTTAACTGTCTGAGATTTCTTTGCAAATATTTATCAATTTAACAATTGATTCACAGTTCTGAATGATTGAATAACTGAATTTTGCCAAACATTGTAAATCCCGTTCTTCAATTGCAAGGATACATATTTAAATACGTTTAATCAAATTTTCACCGAAACGTCAACCACAACAACAATGGGAATTGTCTATGGTTACCGGAAAAGAAAGTTGAATCCTGACAGAGTCGCACGCACTCACTCATGGGTCTCGAGCTCCGTCGTATCTATCTTTTCATGCATCCGATCAATGATACCTTTGCACAGAACTTTGAGAGCATTGCACCTTAATATGGTGCCATACCAGTTGGGTACATGTTCGACTACAGCGTCGATACACCTATGCCTGACGAAGTGTAGAGCTCCATAATCGTTGTGCACCACCCTGCTCCATTTCATCTATGGTCACAAACGAGGTTGACACTTCGTCTGCAATCCGATTACTTGATTACTAGCCATCAAGCGTTGCAACTATCAGCCTAATCAGTTTCACCGGAAAACCATGTTCGGAGATTATCTGCCACAGCTCATTTCTTTTCACTGAATCGTATACTGCTTTGAAATCAATGAACGGTGACTATGCAAGTTGTTCTCCCAGATTTTTTCAAGGGTCATCCGCAGGATAAACATTTGATCCGCCCTCAAGAAAATCTCACAAGTTGCAGACCATTATTGTTGGCAGCGGAATGAAGGCTTTCCGTACGAATGACAAGGCCATAAAGCTTTCTATTCCGATCTGAACGTTTGCATCCTCGATGAAAATGTTTACAGTATCAAGGCCCTCATAGAACGCATTCCTCACGTGATCAGGCTTATCTTTCATTGGGACATAGATGCAGATCAGGCTGTAGTTGAAATTTTTTCCTTTCATTCTAAACACGCAAATGCGGGCGCTTATCGGCTTCTACTGGATAGCACCCTTCATCTGCTTCCCGATCACCATGAAGCCAACTCCACGTACTGCTCTGTCACGGCCGCTATATTAGATGTGGTTGTAACCTACAAGTTACAATTACCCCGTTTTGTTTAGTCTTGTCGCCGAGTGTATTTTGGGTAGTTTGTGTGTCGCTTTAACTGGCTACCCACTATGCTTTTGTTTTTGTTTTAATGGCAACATGCACCACCACTGTGGATTTGTAAATATTTTAATTCGTTTGTTTTTCGATTAAAGTTTGTTTAGATTTTGTTGTTTAGCGTTTTGGTTTGTTGCTTATAAATTATAGTGTCCGTTAAGTTAAATTTTAAAATAAAGTTAGCGCCAGAGCTCCTCCCGTAGGCTAAAAAGCGACATCAACACAAGCAGCATAACAGTCGAGCACCACGGTATACAGAAAACAAGGTAGGCTCGTTAGAAAAATGACACTTCGAATGTGACGCATATTTTATCGCCACATGTTGGAGTACAAAAGTAAGCATGCTGCGACCGTAGAGCATCGTCTCGGTCCAGCTTGTGCTAAGATAGCAGTGACGTCACATGTTTACATTCAAACTGAATGTTTACATACGTGATTAGCCTGCCTTGTTTTTGTATGCCGTGGTCGAGCACGGTGGCTTAAGCGATAGCGACTATTTGTTTTTGGTCTGGTCGATGACGTGAAAATGGAAGAAGGTTACGAGCCACGGACAAGTGAGGACGCGTTTCGGTGGATCGGCCGGTTTTGAGTCCGCAAAAAGTAAATTGTGGTTTTTTGAGTTGCGTGCGTCGGCTGGATGGTTAATACCTAGGATAGGATGTGACAAGTAGTCAGTAAAAATCGTACCGATTTGCTGTCACAATCGTACCGGTTGCTGATTGGTTGAATATGACAATCGATTACTTCGATTGGTAGCGGCGCGTTTTTCATAGGGCAGCATGTTGTTAGTTTGGCCGTGTTGCAGGTTTTTAAAGTTGATATTAAGCAAAATACGAAAATGTTTGAGTTCCAGTTTTTTGGTAAGAAATAAATTTATATTGAACTGCAAACGCCATATAATATTATATTTTATTATTATTCTCATTATTATTATATTATTCTCAAAGGTTCTTCTTCTTCTTCTAATTGGCATTACATCCCCACACTGGGACAGAGCCGCCTCGCTGCTTAGTGTTCATTAAGCACTTCCACAGTTCTTAACTGCGAGGTTTCTAAGCCAAGGTTTCTCAAGGGTTGTACAGGTTTAAAACTGTTGATTTTAAGCACTATCATTTACCTTTCCGTCATTTTCGTTCTAAAAATCATTTTTTCAGTAGCGAAAACTTCTCTCTATTAGCCTTTCACTTCTCTTACATAAATAGTGGATGGAACGGGAAGAAAAACATCAAATTTTGATACATGATATTTGGAAGATTTTGTACCAAATTACTTTGGCTGCACTGGCGACCACCTCGTCAGAGCAACCGACTAAAAAACAACAAGGCAGTCTCAATTGAGTTGTCACATCCTATCCTAGGTTAATTCCCAGCATCGTCGGGAGTGGAAAATTTGGAGTTCCTCCGAAAGTGCCGTGGTTCGGGAACGTTAAGTGCTGTGAAGGTGCAGTGCAAAAGGGTGTTGGATCGCCGCCATAGTGGGAAGCTAAACGCAAAGGAAATTTCGCTTCCCGGCGCGGTCTAGCAAAAGATCCCAAGAACACCCGCCGTCCTTACTGTGGGGGCTCAGCCAATAGAGTTCCTCGCCCCCGCAGTTAATGGCCAAGAAGAACGAAGCCAGGCAGTGCAAAGGGGCGCACTGTCTGGGGCAGAATTCTGTGGAATATGCCGGGGCCTATTTCGGCGAGTAGTCGGTTCGGTGTTGTACACCAGCGTCGCTAGGGGGATCCGATAAAGGAGCTTGCTCTTCCTCCTAGCTAAAAGTCAAAGGCGGCTGCCGGAGGCAGTCCCTGAAGCCCGAAAGTAGAAAGAAGAGCAGTGATGGGAAATGTCAAAAAAATGTCATGGCATTGCTATTACTAATTTTCTAATAACTTTTTCCAAGAGTCATTTACTGTTCTGATTTTTTGATTGACATGAAGTATTTAAAGAATCCTAGAACTTTGTAAAACAGATCATTGTTCTGAATACAAAGTGTGAGCCAAGAGAGCGAGATTTAAAAAAAATGTCACGGAATGTCATGACATTAATGTCATTTGACACTAATTCGACTCTTACGTCGTCAATATCATGTTTAGAGAAATTACCTGTTAGAGTTTTCGGGTCCTTTGAGGGCTACATGTTTACATGTAAAACCTAATTGTAAGTGACTTGTGAAAAAAGTTATTAGCAAATTAGTCCCATGACATCGAAATGACATTTCCCGTCACTGAATAAGAGAAAGAAGAAGTCGAAAATGTGAAGAAGAAGACGAAGAAGAATAGTGGAAGAAGGTGAAAGAAGAGGAAGAAAGCGGAGACCTGTTTGCCTGCTGCTGCCGTGCTGTCGTCGACGAAGGGGCCCCAACGAGAGCAGTGAGTTGACCAGTGGCGTAGTGAGGAGGAGCAGAGAAGGTTAGATAGAATATAAGGTTTTTTAAATTTGAAATATTCTTCTTTTTGCTCATTTTGTCCATCCGAAATCCGAAGGTAAGTGGGAGTACCCTGCTCTAGGCCGCCCTGCCGGGGTGAATTGTATGAGGGGAAGCTCAGGGCTTTCATGGTACTTGAATGACGCTTTTGCGATAAGATCCACCGCTCGGAATTTACGTTCTCCAGTTTTGGGTCACCGTATTTCCCAGATTGCTGTCACACTCAAGCCGATCTTCTGCTCCTAAGATGGAGAACAGAAACTCGATTAGATATGCACCTCCATACAACCATTTGCATACGACCATAGCTTTCACCTGTTTTGGTGAATCGATCTTTCTGCAGCCCAACAACGTGCTCGTTGCCGCTCTGGAAGGCAGGGTGGGAAAGACCTGATCGATGAGTGACAGAAACGGATGAATCAGATCAAGATGGACGACGATTTGGAGACCGCATTGCATGTACTTGGAAGCAGATGCTTTTTTGCTAGAAACCCGGCCATATGAAGATCCATTGCGAAAAATTCAAGACCTGGAAAGCGGATAAGAAAAAACAATCCAAGGTAACCAAGCAACAGAAAGTCAACAGTGTGGTGAACATTAACGACGAGCCGGGAACTGGGCATTCTCTACCGGAAATGCGCTACATCGTGAGGATCGATGGATTTTGGATTCCGGAGAAACGTGCCCCTTCGCTAATCGACGCAGCTTTTTGACCACCTGGACGAGACGGTTCTGGAAGCGGTTTGGATTGCCAATGGCATGAAAACGCGTTCAAAAGGTCGCGGAACTGGTGAGATGGTAGTGCTGGATAGTGCCGACAACCACCGGGTGATAACGTTGGATACGGTGCTGTATGATGTTTGTGAAGAAAGATTCCACAGTTCTGTTTGAAGGAAGTGGCGCTCCAATTATGAGAAATGGAACTGTTGGTGCAGTTGCTGAGTTAGAAGGAGGTTTGTTCGTGATCCGTCAAGGAGTCTATATCTTTGGCGATATCTGTGGATCGATGCGGACGAAAACCATTGGAGGGCGGAGATATTTCCTGACGTTTGTTGACGACTACGACAAAAATACGTATGTTTACATTCTGCGAAACAAATCCGTAGCACTAGAGAAACTGGAAGAGTACGTGAATATGACGAAAACCCAGTTCAACCAGAAACCGAAAATCCTGCGACAATGGAGGTGAGTACACTGGCAAGCGTGTGAGAGCGTATCTGAAGCGGAACGGGATTGTTGGTCAGTTCACTGCTCTGAATACTCCGCAGCAAAACGGAGTGCCCGAGCGTAAAAATCGCTACTTGGTGAAAATGGCCCGTTGTATGCTGATTGACGCCAACATGGATCATCTGTTCTGTGGAGAGGCGGTGGTTACAGCTAATTACCTTCAAAATCACCTGCCTTCTCGCTCAGTCTCCGTTACACCGTTGGATGATGGTTTGGTAAGAAGCCCAAGCTGGGGCATGTACAACGATTCGGAGTGGACATATTCTGCCATGTGCCTAACGAAAAGCGCGGAAAGTTGGACAACAAAACAGTAAAGCCTCAAGTTCGTTGGACACCGTGATGTTTCGAAAACGTATTGTTTGCTGGATCCAAGAAGACGAAAAATAGTCGTGAGCCGCGATGTCAAGTTCCTGGATGCTTGCCAACCATTAGACGAAGCTAAAATAGAAGAGTTGGTGATTTCTTCAAGCATTCCTCCAGCGAACATTGAATTGCATAATGAATCCATCGAACCAGATGAAGTCCAATCCGATGACGACGATGAATGGGAGGATCCAGTGGATGAAGAGCTACCAAATAAAGATCAACTAGATGACCTGCCAATCCGAAGTTCGTAAGAAATACAGCCCTAAAAGTTGACTGAAAGTGGAAAAGGGCACTTATAAGACAGAATTAGTGGTTCATTACTTTGACATGTTGAAATAAAGCATCAGTAATGCATCGCTGCGTTCGTAATGTTGATTTAGAGTGTCGTTGTCTGACAGTTGATAAATAAATGCAATTTTACATCGTTAAAACTAATCTAATGCAATTCCCAAGTAACCAAAAGTTCCTTTAAGAGTACGTTTTTCGCTTAAGCAGCTTTGTGAAGCTGATTAAGCGGAAATCGTAATCTTCAAGGAACTTTTGGTTACTAGGGTTAGCATTTAGCATGCTGGTTTATGATTGATATATGTGCAATTTTGTAATGCTTGGTGTTACTTGGGAAGCCACCTCTGACAGGTATGCGTGCGTTGCTGGTTCATGAGAACAAGTTTTAAGAAGCATTGTCCAGTAGACTGGCCCAGCTTAGTATGGGGAGAAAAAATGTTGTCGAATTCCACGAGGCACCCCCCAGGATTGTGTCTTTGGGTGATAAAATGAATCTCTGAAAATTTCAGCTCAATCGCTTGTTGCATAAGCTGGCGCATTTGATTTGAAGTTTGTATGCAGATTTCAGCCAAAATGTATAGGAAAATACAACTCCGTCACTCATTCGATATGGAAATTGGTTTTGATTGCTCGATTGACCTCAGAATTGCAAAACGGCAGTTGGTATGCTACAGAACAATTTCACAGAACATTGTAAGATGATTAAATGAACTTTTATATAGCTTTCGGCTGATTTATTAGGAGCTGAATTGTGTATTTTTGGATTTATTGATCAAATCGTATCAGCCGAAACCTATATAAAAGTTCATTTAATCATCTTACAATGTTCTGTGAAATTGTTCTGTAGCATACCAACTGCCGTTTTTGCAATTCTGAGGTCAATCGAGCAATCAGAACCAATTTCCAGATCGAATGAGTGACGGAGGTGTATTTTCCTATACATTTTGGCTGAAATCCCCATACAAACTTCAAATCAAATGCGCCAGCTTATGCAACAAGCGATTGAGCTGAAATTTTCAGAGATTGATTTTCACCCAAAGACACAACTTGGGGTGCCCCGTGGAATTAGACAACTTTTTGTTTCCTGGGCCAGTCTATTGTCCAGTTCCCAACCAGTGGAAGAAGGCGATATTGAAGGAGATAGACTCAATCAATTCCAACGACACTTGAGACCTGGTTGGCCTTCCCGAAGGAAAGCGTGCTGTTGGCTGTAAATGGGTTTTCAAGATAAAACGGGACCAGAACGGCGAAGTAATCCGACGCGGTTGGTAGCTCAAGATTTTAGCCAACGCTATGAAACCACCAGTCAGTCAAACTACGTTCCGGACTCTGATGCGGCGAAACGAAAAATTATTGTCAAGCAGTACGATGTGAAGACTACCTTTTTATGAGACAGCGCAACAATGATCCGCGTGTGGGTCACAACATCAATTCCATACTCAGGGTTTGACAACAAATGGTTCTGAAAAATCTCGGCGCTCTACGATGAAATTAAAGAATTTACCATTTTTACGCATGTTCCGGATCTTCCTGCAGCTCCCTTGGTGGCCACAATGGTCCGTGTGAGGATCACAAACATCAATTCCACACGACAAGATATGGTTCTAAAAAATTCCGGCATTCCACGATTAAATTTACGAATTGTTCATTTTTTTCGGATCTAATATAGGACCACCCGTATGACAAGTCCGTATCTGCGTCACAACACCAATTCCGTACTCAAGGTCAAGGTCCCGCCTCTCTAAAATTAAATTTTTGAATTGACCTTTTTACGGATGTTTCGGATTTCCAAAGAAACCTCAAGGTGGTAACAATGGTCAGTGTGTGGTCAAAACATCAGTTCCATACTCAGGGTTCGACAACAATAGGATTTGGAAAAATCCCGGCGCTATACGGTGAAATCTACCAATTGACCATTTTATGGATATTCCGGATCTTTCAGGGGACCACTCGGTGGTTACCGTACACTCCCCGTACTCAAGTTTTTGACAACAAATAATTCTAAAAAAATCCTGACCCTCTTCGGTCAAATGTTCGGAAACCAGAAGAGAAGAATGCTACAGTGTTGTACAACAATACTGCACACAATGCAACTTGGTTGTACAACATTTGACTCCGCCCACCCGAAGTTCGAGCAAAATACAACTTTGAAATCGTCTGTCCAACAGTCGTACAACTTGCCCACAGACGGTCCGACATTACTCCGACCGAACCAAATTTGCTGGGGGTGGAGTCAAAGTTGTACAACATGTCGGAGCGTGTGTGGGGCCCCTAATACACTCTTTTCGCTGAGTGCGTAGCTCAGCCAGGTTGTTT
Source organism: Armigeres subalbatus (assembly GCF_024139115.2). Taxonomy (NCBI): domain Eukaryota; kingdom Metazoa; phylum Arthropoda; class Insecta; order Diptera; family Culicidae; genus Armigeres; species Armigeres subalbatus. The sequence continues at coordinate 123,729,949 of NC_085141.1, read as the reverse complement.
TACTGCACCTCTTTCCGCCGGTACATCCGACCGAGTTTCAAGTTCTTCGACAAACGATCAGTTTACAGCGGAATCTTCTAGTCGAGCAATGAGCAATGGGCCACGCAGGGAAATTAAGAGGAAAAAAATATTTTCACCTTTACTTGATACTCCAACAACAAAGTGTCTTTATCAATGTTTTCAACTTCTGTATATCTCATTTTACCACAGTACAAAAAAATGCAGATATACAATTACAATAACAATTTGAAAACAAAAATACAATTTGAAAACAAAAAAAGTAGGTATACAAATAAATAAGAATCAACTTTCTAGAACATCGCATAATGATGAAAAGAAATATACAGAAGTTAAAAATATAACTCGAAATGAAATGTAATGAAACAAACACTGAAATGAATAAGAAAATTATTTTGAGCTTTTTAGTGGAATGTCTTCACTTGTCATAAGACGAGTTTGTACAATCCCATTTAATTCCACCACTTAATTGTACCTTGACAGATACGACTCGACGAGTTAAGTACGAGACACTGAAGACGACCTTACTGTTGAGGTCGAAATACGTATCTGTCAAGGTACAATTAAGTGGTGGAATTAAATGAGATTGTACAAACTCGTCTTATGACAAGTGACAAAAATGAAGCATTTCTTCAAGACCATGACGTTCAATGATACGCTCATAGTCCGTGTTGTCGGAGCCGATCTTCGTATTGAAGTCACCCACTAAGATCCTGATGTCATCTGATACGACGGCATTCAGTTCACTTTAAAACTTTCCCTTGTTGTGTAACTTGGCAGCATCGGCCCCAATCTAGCATTGGATTATCGTAAGGTTTCAAAGCTTTGTTGTGAATCTGGCAATGATTATCTTTAATCCGCGCAGTAGTGAGTATAAAATCGACCTCTGCTTCCGATTTATTATATCTGACCCTAATATTGTTAGATAACATAAAAATATTTATTTTAAACATGCTGATGGGGAAACATTAAATGACGCTGATGCAGACAGCAATGAGTGATAAGTTATCGCAATAATTGTAAATAATTGTAACATCTGATTCAAACCAATATGAAAGTTTTCTGAAGTGCTGTAAATCTTTCCACGAGCCTAGTTGTGGTGGAGGATTTCACTTGCATTTTGATACCGATTCAGGGGGCCTTCCTTAGCCGTGCGTTGAGTTTCGCGGCTACAATGCAATACCATGCTGAAAGTGGCTGGGTTCGATTCCCGGTCCATTCTAGAAAATGTTCGGGATGGAAACTTTCTCGACTTCCCTGCGCATAAAGTATTATCGACTGGCCTTATGATATACGAATGCAAAAATGGTAACTTGGCTTAGAAACCTCGCAGTTAAAAAATGTGGAAGTGCTTGAAAAATACTCAAGCTGTGAGGCGGCAATGTCCCAGTGGGGGATGCCAATAAGCAGAAGAATGATACCGATTCACTACAAAACTGCACAGCACAGCTGCTGAGCTGACAAATTCCATCCTCCGGTCCGGTCGGTCTGAACACGTTGGCAGCTGCTGTCTGTTCCGGGACCGTGCATTAAAATTGTGCAAATTCATTGTCCTGTTTGTTCGGATGGACCATCATGATCTGCGTCTTTTGGAAAGCTGCCACGCCGGAGCTTTTGTTTACATTGTTCGAAAGGAAATCGCACCGCACCGGAATTTCCATCGCTGCTGCGGGGGGTGGCGGCGCGGTAACCGCAAAGCTGTGAAAGTGTCAGAAACGGCAATGATTTTGGCAAATTTGTTGGATTAGTTTGGAATCGGGAAAACAAAGGATCCAACCAGAAGTCAATTGGGACGAGGATTGGATTTCGTACATTGTTTGACCGGCGTTACATGGCGGACCGTTGGCTGTAATTGAATTTTGGAAACAATGCAATCTCTCTTAGCGATAGTGAGAATAGCTCGCATTCATAAATTACATTTATATCTGATAAAATGCAAGGAGTTTTGTATAGCATAGAAACTGCTAACACAATTGATTTGAAAACAAAACATCATTGAAATACTTATGCCAATTAGAATGTTTTTATTTGGCTTTACACTGGACTAAAAAAATAGTGGAAATTACCATATTGTGGTGAAATTGCGTGTTCGGTGTCCTCAATTCTGTTCTTCGCGGATTTAAGGACATGTATGTGTATTGGGATCCCGATAAAATCAGACTTTTTTACCTACTTTAGGTTCTTAGCAAGGTTTTCTAAGAACTTATGTCACGGCGATGAAAGGTTGATGGAAATTTTAAAGTAAATTTAAAATTATCTAAATTTATATGATAAATTCTTCCAAATATCTATGAAAAGTGCTTACAAATGTGAGCGGGAAATATTCAACGGGACGATTTTCCATGTTTAGAAATTGGGTCAAGCTTCCGCAAAAAAATCTTTTTTTTTACCGAAAAATCATCATTTCTACGGGAAGCAAACAGGATTTTCTACGGCCGATTCTTCGGAATTTCCACGAATGAATCTTCCTTTCTGTGAGATATGAGTCGAGGGAACACGTGTTGAAGCTAGCCAGCGCTGCCTCTGAAGAAAGTACGACGTTGAAATACAAAAGCTGGTAGGACCAAGAATCAGAATAATCGGTTTTTGTAAGGATATGAATGCGGACGAGCTAATCCCGAGGCTGAAAAAACAGAACCACGGAATAGATAACCAAAATCTAAAACTAATCCGTATGATCAAAAACGACGCGCGATCCATGTCCGCTACATTGGAGACCGATGCCGTGGATTTGATAATCTCATCAACAGGCAAGGAGTGAACATTGGTTGGGAACGCTGTAGAGCGATCGAAGCAACTGATATCAAGCGTTGCTTCAATTGTTCCGAGTACGAACACAAAGCTGTCCATTGCAAGAAACCGCATGCTGTCCGAAATGTGCTGTGGCTCATCAAGTTAGTGAATGTGATACTGATTTCGTTGAATGTATCAATTGTCACCTGCAGCAGGCTACTAAACCACGATTCACCGCCTTTGCCAGTTACGCCTATCAGCGCTCGGCATTCCTCAAACCATATGACATCTGTTTACTACCAGAACGTAAGAGGGTTGCGCACAAAAATTAGTCAGCTTCGTTTGGCGTTATCCATCTGTGACTATGACGTGATAGTTTTCACGGAAACGAGGCCACGAGAAGATATCAAAAGTAGCGAAATTTCTGCCGATTACACATTTTTCCGTTGTGATCGCAACGATTTAACCAGTCATCATTCACGATGTGGTGGCGTTTTGGTCGCAGTTCAATTCACTGGAAAGTGAATGTGTATCGTTAGCCAACTCGGTTGAACTGGAACAAATCGCAGCCCACATTAAGTCAATTCCTCTGAGTCTGATATAGTTCTATCGATGGGTGACTATAACCTTCCATATTTGCGCTGGAATTTCGATGTTGATATCAACAGGTACGTCCCTTCCAACATTTCCACTGACATTGAGCCTTGCGCTGAGCTAAACTTCACGAAGGCAATGTTTACCAATGGCTTGATGCAAGTTAACCATGTTGTAAACATAATAGGAAGGCTTCTCGATCTGATATTTACAACTCTCCCTGAGATCGTTGATACAATTGAGCCAACGTCTCCGCTACTGCCTATTGATATGCACTATTAACCAATCATCGTGCTTCTTGACGAGAATGTTATACCAGCATTACATGACGACGTAGACTGTTTTATATATGACTATTCGGCATGCAACTTCAATCTGATTAATTCTACTTTTGACGACATCGATTGGACACCATCTCTGCGGTCTGATACAGTGGATGCCCTCTACGAACTTCTCTTTGGAGTTATCAACACACATGTTCCTCGGAAGAAGCGTGCCTCAAAGTCTGATTTTAATCAACTTTGGTGAACTCCTGAGCTACGTAACCTTCGCAACAATCTCCGCAAGCTGCTTAGCGGATACTTCGTAACAAAGAACGTTTCTGACAGGGACAGACTTCGTGATTTTGAGCTGGAATATAAAGCAATTCTTTCTGCTGCCCACGAAAACTATGTGCACAACGTTCAAGCTTCTGTGAAGGAAAATCCTTCCCGTTTCTGGAACTACATCAAAAAGAGGAAGAATGACAACAGCATCCCCAGTAAGGTGGCTCAAAAAACACTTTTTCAAATTGTTTGATGGGCCGCCCTCTTATTCGGTTCTATTTGTGCCCTGATGCTCTGGACAAAATTTCAGTCAAATCGGTCAACGCTTGGGCAGTGCTAAACTCGTTGAAAGTTTATATGGAAAAATGTATGCAGAAACATCCAAAAACAGTGATTTGCAGTTGGACGGCACAATTTACGATCAAGAACAATGATACTCATTCAGTTCTTGTAGAATTAAATACAGAATGTTAAGCTGAAAACCGCGAGAAGATTCGAGTTTATTAGGCAAAGATATTAGCATTTTACTGGAGTGTTGTAGGGGTGAATTTATTTCTTTTCAAAGGTAAAAGAAACGAAATTTGCTCAAACCGCACTTCAGAGAAATGCTAATAACTAAGCCGGGCAAACTCTAATCTTCTCGCGGTTTTCTGCATAACATTCTGTATTAAATTCTTCATAATCTGAATGAGTATCGTAGTTCTTTTTCGTAAGTTGTGCCGTCCAGCTGCAATTTACAGTTTTTGGATGTTTCTGCATACATTTTTGCATATAAACTTCCAACGAGTTTAGCACCACCCAAACATTGACCGATTTGGCTGAAATTTTGTCCAGAGCATCAGGGCATCAAATAGAACCGAATAAGAGGGCGGCCCATCAAAAAAATTGGAAAAAGTTTTTCCCATACTAATTTGAGCCACCCTAATCCCCAGTTTGGTCCTGGTGTTAGGTAGGACACTAAACAGCCCTGACACGACGGCCCTCCGACGAGACAGGAGGTTTGCGCAGGCCCAATAAGCCGCCTTTAAAAACAACTATTACGAACGACATAGAAGATAATACGACTCGATACAATCGGCAACGACCTAGGCGACGAATTAAGGATCACGATTGGAAGCTTGGAACATGGAACTGCAAGTCGCTAGGCTTCGCAGGTTGCGATAGGATAATCTACGATGAATTACATCCCCGCAACTTCGATGTCGTAGCGCTGCAGGAAATCTGCTGGACAGGACAGAAAGTGTGGAAAAGTGGGCATCGAGCGGCTACCTTCTACCAAAGCTGTGGCACCACCAACGAGCTGGGAACCGGCTTCATAGTGCTGGGAAAGATGCGCCTACGCGTGATTGGGTGGCAGCCAATCAACGCAAGGATGTGCAAGCTGAGGATAAAAGGCCGTTTCTTCAACTATAGCATCATCAACGTGCACTGCCCACACGAAGGGAGATCTGACGACGAGAAAGAAGCGTTCTATGCGCAGCTGGAGCAGACATACGATGGATGCCCACTGCGGGACGTCAAAATCGTCATCGGTGACATGAACGCTCAGGTAGGAAGGAGAGAAATGTATAGTCTGCATACCGTGTCGAACAACAACGACCAACGATGCATACACTTTGCAGCTTCCCGCGGAATGGTAGTCGAAGCACTTTCTTCCCCCGTAAGAATATCCACAAGGCCACATGGAAATCACCTAATCAAGTAACGGAAAACCAAATCGACCACGTTCTAATCGACGGTAAATTCTTCTCCGACATCACGAACGTACGTACTTACCGCAGTGCGAATATTGAATCCGACCACTACCTCGTCGCAGTATGTCTGCGCTCAAAACTCTCGACGGTGATCAACACGCGTCGGAGTCGTCCGCCGCGGCTTAACATTGGGCGGCTACAAGACGGTAGACTAGCCCAAGACTACGCGCAGCAGCTGGAAGTGGCACTCCCAACGGAAGAGCAGCTAGGCGCAGCATCTCTTGAAGATGGCTGGAGAGATATTCGATCCGCCATTGGAAGCACCGCAACCGCTGCACTAGGCACGGTGGCTCCGGATCAGAGAAACGACTGGTATGACGGCGAATGTGAGCAGTTAGTTGAGGAGAAGAATGCAGCATGGCCGAGATTGCTGCAACACCGCACGAGGGCGAACGAGGCACGATACAAACGGGCGCGGAACAGACAAAACTAGATTTTCCGGAGGAAAAAGCGCCAGCAGGAAGATCGAGACCGTGAAGAGACGGAGGAGCTGTACCGCGCTAATAACGCACGAAAGTTCTATGAGAAGTTAATCCGTTCACGTAAGGGCCACGTGCCACAGCCCGATATGTGTAAGGACTTTGACGGGAACCTTCTTACGAACGAGCGTGAGGTGATCCAAAGGTGGCGGCAGCACTACGAAGAGCACCTGAATGGCGATATGGCAGACGACGGTGGCGGTATGGTAATGAACCTAGGAGCACGCGCGCAGGACATGCGACTTCCGGCTCCGAATCTCCAGGAAATCCAGGAGGAGATCGGCCGGCTGAAAAACAACAAAGCCCCTGGAGTTGACCAACTACCAGGAGAGCTGTTTAAACACGGTGGTGAAGCACTGGCTAGAGCGCTGCATTGGGTGATTACCAAGGTTTGGGAGGATGAGGTTCTGCCGCAGGAGTGGATGGAAGGTGTCGTGTGTCCCATCTACAAAAAGGGCGATAAGCTGGATTGTAGCAACTACCGCGCAATCACATTGCTGAACGCCGCCTACAAGGTACTCTCCCAAATTTTATGCCGCCGACTAGCACCAACTGCAAGAGAGTTCGTGGGGCAGTACCAGGCGGGATTTATGGGTGAACGCTCTACCACAGACCAGGTGTTCGCCATACGTCAGGTATTGCAGAAATGCCGCGAATACAACGTGCCCACACATCATCTATTTATCGACTTCAAAGCCGCATATGATACAATCGATCAAGACCAGCTATGGCAGCTAATGCACGAAAACGGATTTCCGGATAAACTGATACGGTTGATCAAGGCGACGATGGATCGGGTGATGTGCGTAGTTCGAATTTCAGGGGCATTCTCGAGTCCCTTCGAAACCCGTAGAGGGTTACGGCAAGGTGATGGTCTTTCGTGTCTGCTATTCAACATCGCTTTGGAGGGAGTAATACGAAGGGCAGGGATTGACACGAGTGGTACGATTTTCACGAAGTCCGTCCAGTTATTTGGTTTCGCCGACGACATTGATATCATGGCACGTAGCTTTGAGAGGATGGAGGAAGCCTACATCAGACTGAAAAGCGAAGCTAAACGGATTGGACTAGTCATCAACACGTCGAAGACGAAGTACATGATAGGAAGAGAAGACAATGTGAGTCACCCACCACGAGTTTCTATCGGTGGTGACGAAATCGAGGTGGTTGAAGAATTCGTGTACTTGGGCTCACTGGTGACCGCCGATAACGATACCAGCAGAGAAATTCGGAGACGCATAGTGGCTGGAAATCGTACGTACTTTGGACTCCGCAAGACGCTTCGATCGAATAGAGTTCGCCGTCGTACCAAACTGACTATCTACAAAACGCTTATAAGACCGGTAGTTCTCTACGGACACGAGACCTGGACGATGCTCGTGGAGGACCAACGCGCACTGGGAGTTTTCGAAAGGAAAGTGTTGCGTACCATCTATGGTGGGTTGCAGATGGCGGACGGTACGTGGAGGAGGCGAATGAACCACGAGTTGCATCAGCTGTTGGGAGAACCATCCATCGTTCACACTGCGAAAATCGGAAGACTGCGGTGGGCCGGGCACGTAGCCAGAATGTCGGACAGTAATCCGGTGAAAATGGTTCTCGACAACGATCCGACGGGAACAAGAAGGCGAGGTGCACAGCGGGCAAGGTGGATCGATCAGGTGGAGGACGACTTGCGGACCCTCCGCAGACTGCGTGGTTGGCGAAGTGCAGCCATGAACCGAGCTGAATGGAGAAGTCTTTTATGTGCAGCACAGGCCACTCCGGCCTTAGTCTGATGATAAATAAATAAATAAATCCCCAGTTTGGTGAAATTTAATGAAACTACTACGACAGAATTGTTTTGGTCAAATATCTTCCTACAACATCAGCTTGCCATGCTTTTAGTTTTCCCCTGATGAGATTCGAACAGCTCTGGATGATCTTGACGCATCTAAAGGTCCAGGAACAGACCATCTCCCTCCTACATTTTATTAAGAATTGCACCACCACCACCGTTAGCAACCCCCATTGCTGCAGTGTTCAACCGCTCGCTCCAAGACCGAGACCAAGACCAAGACCGACCGATCCTTAAATCTGGAAGCCGAAATTGCGTCACCAACTGTCCTCTGCTGTTTTTTAGCAAGGTTTTCGAAAAGCTGATCCACGCACGATTATATAGAGCCGCTGCACCGATTATGTCGAGCTGCCAGCATGGATTTATGAAAAACCGCTCAACAAAAACAAATTTGATGTGTTACGTGCCAACTATATCTCGAGAGCTTGAAGCCAAGCGACAAGTTGATTCCATAAATATCGATTTTGCAAAAGCCTTCGACACTGTACCCCATAATATTTTTATCGACAAACTGAATCACATAGGATTCCCAGCGTGGATCACAGAATGGCTGCACTCTTACCTATCTGATCGCAAGGCTTTTGTGACGGTGAACTGCAGGCGCTCCAATATTTTTTCCATGACATCTGGCTTACCTCAAGGCAGCGTCCGCGGTCCTCTAATATTTGTTATCTACGGAAACGATCACGGTTTGGTGATTTGATCAAGCAAGATTTCATATGCTGACGACCTGAAGTTTTTCCGCTTAATTGCCTCTCGTGCTGGTTGTGCTGTTATTCAGGACGACCTTAATCGCTTGCTTGTTTGATGTGGCGACAACGGCATGCGCGTAAACAGTAAAAAATGCAAGGTCATAACTTTCACACGTTCCGCCAACGCTATCCTGCAGCATTATTCCATTGGACCGGACGGCTTAAAACGTGTCAGCATCATAACATCTAAGGTATACACTGTGCTGGGATTTATCCGTCGTCATGCTGCCGGCTTCAGCGATGTTTACTGTATAAAAACACTGTTTTGCTCATTGGTCCGGAGCATTTTAGAATACGCTTCATCAGTCTGGTCTCCATGTTACCTGATCCATACGCTGGCACTCGAAAGAATTCAGAAAATTTTCATGAGATTTGCTTTAAGACAGCTACCTTGGAACGACCCATTCAACCTCCCGAGCTATCCAAGTCATTGCAATCTGATCGACTTGGAAACGCTTTCGCCAGGCGCCTTAAAAATACAGAGATTGTTTATCCTCGACCTCCAGGGAATCTGGATTGCCCCGAGCTATTGGAGCTCGTACGATGGAATGTTCCCTCACGCATATTGTGAAACTCGCCTTTAAATATTTGTAATCCCTTTTCACAGAACAAACCTTGGCTACAATAATTGTTTTGATTTGTGTTTGCGATGTTTGTAACAAGTTCGATTTTATTCTATCGAAAAATGTGTTTAGTGCTAGAATTAGAGAATTAGAATAATTTAGCTATTAAGGAAGCAATCTGTACGACATGGTCGAAGATGGTGTACTAATAAAAATAAATAAGGGGAATTCTTGGGAACTAATACGAGAATTTGTTTAGATTTTTCACAGGGATTTTTTCCAAATTTGCACGGAAATTTATTCCAAATTTTCAAAAAATATTCTTCTGAACTTCCACGAGTTTTTTTTTTGGATTTTTACAGGAGATTTTTTACATTCTTTCACAGAATTCTTCCAAACTCCTGCACAGGAAATTCTTCAGGATTCAACTCTTTTTAACTTGAACGAGAAACACTTTGTTTTTATTATTCTCGTATACTATAATATGTTCACTACAAAAACAAACTTTTATAGGAGGCCTGAAGACCCATTTATAGTGTTATGTACCAATCGAATCAGCTGGACAAACTGAGATGATGTCTGTCTGTGCGTGATTATGTGGCGTTTATGTGTGTGTAAATGCGCAAAAAACACTCACTCATTTTTAGGCACTTATTCTTAATCGATTGACTCGCAACAAGTTGCCATCGACGGGGAATCCTGTCCCATTGGTTCCTATTGAAAATGGGTCATAGTGTAGTTAATTAAAAAATGTTTGAAACCCACCTTAAAAACAGTTTTTTAAATACTTTGTTTTAAGATGAATTACTACATTCTTAAGAACTTCTCCACAGTTATTATTTTTATCCCGTGGCAATAAAAAACACTAGCTAGTTCGGCTTTCTGCTACAACTAAAATGTGAAAACTGTGTTAGGCAAGAGTGGCTTTCACGTTTAGTGGCAATATTGGACATTTGTTTTTCGCGTAACCTATCCTACACATTCTTGCCTGAAACTGTTTCCACGTTTTAGTAAAAGTAGAAAACCGATACTTACTGATGCCATCTAAACTAGCTGCGCCATTTGGCATTGGATTTTTTTAGGCAAAATTCCACCTAAAATAAAATTTAAAAAAAATCTTTTATTTTCAAAAACAGAAGCTTACGATCTTCAGAAAAAAATACGTTTCTTGTAATCACAATATATTAAACACCTTTGGAGAAGATCATAAAAATGTAAAAAATCTTCTAAGAAATCTATATTCCAATAACTATTTCCAAAGTGTGCTTCGCAAAAAAGGTTCATATTTCAACACTTCAATCAGATAGAGCTGAGAAAAAGAAATTTACTCATTACATCAAAATACGAGTCTTTTTATGCCTAAAAACTTTGTATAGAACACCAAATATCCAAAATCAATAGTTTAGAAGTTATTCAGTTTTAATCGTGAAATCGACAAAATCGAACACTGTGGTGTCGGGACAGCTTTTTCCTAGCAAGTCTAATAAAATAAACTACATAAGCAACTCACCTCAATCAAACGAATCGTTCTTGTCTCGGTTATTTAGGAAACATTCTCAGCCGGACTCCAAATTGCAACCGTGCACCGGATTCGAAACACGCTTTCGAGAACAGTTTTCCAAATTATCACGATCGCTTCTGGAAACGATTATTTTTCGCTACAGTGCCCTCATCTATTATTTCCATTCAATGGGCTACCCTGGCGACGACGAGGACGAGGACGACGACGACACGGCACACAAACTCCGGATTCCGGATTCGGAGAATATATTCGTGTTTTGGGTGTTTCTTTTTTTATTTGTTCACTGCATCCACTTAAATTCAGCAACGACTGCAACAACGAACTGAACAACGTTGCGAGGTGGGGTTACCAATTGCGCCGGGACGTGTTGTTTTGTATTGGATGGATCTTTATTACCACCACTCGTTGGTCGCGAATCGGTGGGTGCAACTGAAATGAAGAAAAGATAGATATGGATAGATAACATAAATGGTAGATATTTCAGTCTATTTAATGGCATTTTTGCTTTTATCGTTTCGAAAGGTTATATGTGCGCTTTGAAAATGATAGGGCATCAATAAATTGATTAATGGATTGTGTTATACCTGTTATCGAAACGATTCAATCCACACTAAGTTTTCCTGAAGGTAACATTTTTAGATTTGTAACATAACAAGCTATTTTTTTTGCAGAATCCTGTAACCAAATCACCACCGCTACTACAGCTGACTAGTAAAACTAAATTAGCAAAGGCAGTACGCTCCGATTGCCGATGGGAATAGATCACACGGAATCTTTTTGTAGTTAATAATGTATTTAAAATGATTATACAACTGATTAATTTTGGTTTTAATAATTCATTATGGTCTTTAGTGAAGAAACTGTCAAAAGTAGAAGACTACTCACCGAAGGAAACTTTCTCTGGTGAAGGACAATTCATAAACTCTTATTACAGATGAAGACATTCCACTAAAAGAGTTCAATAATTTTCTGACGGAATATACATAAGAATACAAAATCCCCAAGTAGTGTTGGAGTCGATAAGGGTTTCAATGCAAAAAAAAATCTGACTACCTAACACTTGCCATAAAACTTGGCCTTTTGTACCAAAATCATTCACAAGATAATTTAATAATATAAAAAAAATGTTCCTTAAGGTGATTATACAATCAAACCAAGTGGTGAATTTTAAATTCACCACGCGGTTTTCTACTCCTATTATCAAAAGTTCAAATCTACCATAATAATTTTCGTACAATGCTGAAATTGAAGTGGATTGTTTAGCATAAGTAATCAAACGATCTACGAATGTTTCAGCCCCACGGGCGTTGTGGTTCTCTCAATTCGTGCTCTTGAAAAATCATTAGAAAAAGCACGTGGTCTCCAAGATGGCCGATTTGTGGCTTTGTTGTATAACCACCTTAAAGCTAAATAGAATATTAAAATATCATGTAATAAGCCTAAGGTATCACGAATAACATAATACCACAGACAAACAGACATAACACTCGTCAAATTTCCATCATTCACTGATTTACTGGCCAAATCAAATAATCATTAGTTGGCCAATCGATCACTCGTGGCGCGCGCATCGTTTTTGCTTGAGTTTGACGTTTGCTCACTACCGCCATCTGGTTCGCGATTTGCCCAACTAACTGAAATCAACAGATGTCGTTAGTGTTCGAACGACGATGTATTTGATGAGTAAATGTTCAATGTGTTATGTCTGTTTGTCTGTGATAATACCATCGGTATTTGTGAACATTACACACGGTAATTAAACTTGCGCCTGTTTATCACTCGAGCTCTCTAAAACCACCTCTATTATACCGATTTCATCACTGCGATTAACAATATCAATTCAGATGGTTTTTGCAAAACTGTCCCTCCTAGGCTACGAAAGTAGATTTAGAAAAGTGGATACCGTCTTACCTCATGGGTCGAACCTTGATTGTGGAAATTGGGATGCAGAGCTCAAACCTCAATCAATGTCACGTCAGGCGTTTTGCAAGAAAGTTGAACTATGTGGGTCCGTTCATACTCCTGTCGTATCTGAACGGGTGCGAACTATGTTTCAAACTGCTGGAAACTGTTGTTTTCTGCTGACTTTAAACAGTATATTAACATAAAATTTGCAGCACCCACTGGGGAAACCCGATTTAAAGCTATGTCCATTTAGAATCCGGAATAATAAAACATCTGTACCTAGGTAACGGATTGATATAAAAATAAGGTTAATACATCAAAACAAAGGTAATGCAAATTATTTCTAGTTTTCTAGTGACAGTTCGTACTTTCTTCTTTATTCCTCTCATCAAACGTTGCACACCTCCGGAGACAACTTCCTTGGCACATTTGTTCCACATTTGAATCGCGTCCCGAGCTGTTTATCCACTTTTCTTAAGCTTCCGCTTCATTATTGCCCAAAATGTCACGAAGGGCCGGAACTGCGAGCAGTTGGGTGGATTATGTTTAGGAAAGTGAGCGCCTAGATAGATAAACCGCTGAAAAATAATTCTTGCAGCGGTAACTTTACGTGCCGCTGCAATACAATAAATTATTCGGATTCTAACTGGATAGAGCATTAGAAGGTGGAAAAAATTGATAACTTTCTTTACGAACAACTTACAGAAGATCAAGGGCTTATTCGTTTTACTCAAATATCACATTTTTCATTATTTTATCCTTAAGGCATTGTTCTAAAATTGTGTTTATCTCTTCACTGTGGGTGCACAGAAAGGCACTAGATGTATTTTGCTGGTAAAATCTGAAAATGCAAAGGATTTTGGGGTAAAATAAGCATCAAAGTGCATTTTATGTGAAATTTTCATGTGTTCTGTATAAATTTATAATATTTACAGATATTTGTCGATCCTATTGTCCTAAAGGGTTGAACAGATATGTATTGATAAATGTTTGATGAAAAAAAAAACAAATTAAGTAAATCGTTTCGCAAATATTTATTGTGTTATCTATTGAGTGAAAAACTATTTTTCAAAACTTTTGAATAGCACCGATGCCAAACATTTCCAAACCAGATAGCACAGCTAGACAAGAATTAATAGTCATATTATAGGCAGCCCTGTCGTCGTAAAATATGAGCTACTTAGTCGCATATTTTTGAAGGGGGCGCTGGTACAACTAAGTGGTTATGAGGGCGCATATTTAAAAACTACGAATTTCAGTGAAACTTGGAACTGAAAGTTCGGTTCGTTGAATTGCAAATCTTCCAACCTCATTGAGAGCACACGGATCCTCGTCGATGTGCTGAAAGACAGCAGATTCGGCATCGTAGCGTTGCAGGAGGAGTGTTCGAAGGGATCAATAATGGTGTGAACGTTTACAGGTAATCATACCATCTACTAGAGTTGGTTCGGCGAAGAGTGCATACAGATTCGGAAGAAGAAGGGCGCAGCGTGGACAGTCGCGCTGCAGCAAAGAACCCGGAAGAACGTAGAACGCAATAGACGGAAACGGAGACAGCAGACCCACCCCTTTCATGAAAAAAAAACAAGCATGTACTTTGTCTGCATGTGTACAGTTCTGGCACCTTTGCAAATGTTCGGCCGACAATGTCCATGTCATCCGCGAAACGAATAAATTAACTGCATCTGTTGAAAATCGTACCCCGGCATGCCGCGGCACCCGGCTCTCCGCATGACTTCTTGCGCAATGTTGAACAACAGTCACGAAAGTCCATCACCTTGTCTTAGACCCCGGCGTGATTCGAACGAACTGGAGTGTTCGCCCGAAATCTTCACACAGTTTTGCACACCATCCACCGTTGCTTTGATCAGTCTGGTAAGCTTCCCAGGGAAGCTGTTCTCGTCCATAATTTTCCATAGCTTTACGCGGTCTATACTGTCGTATGCCGCTTTTAAATCAACGAACAGATGGTGCGTTGGGACCTGGTATTCACGGCATTTTTATAGGATTTGCCGTACAGTAAAGATCTGGTCCGTTGTCGAGCAGCCGTCAACGAAGCCGGCTTGATAACTTCCCACGAACTCATTCACCAATGGTGACAGACGATGGAAGATGATCTGGGATAACACTTTGTAGGCGGCATTAAGGATGGTGATCGGTCGAAAATTCTCACACTCCAGCTTGCCGCCTTTCTTGTAGATGGGGCATATAACCCCTTCCTTCCACTCCTCCGGTAGCTGTTCAGTTTTCCAGATACTGACTATCAATTTGAGCAGGCAAGTGGCTAGCTTTTCCGGACCGATCTTGATGAGCTCAGCCCCGATACCATCCTTACCAGCTGCTTTATTGGTCTTTAGCTTTTGGATGGCATCCTTAAATTCCCTCAAGGGGCTGGTTGGCTTCCATAGTCCGCTGAACTGACGTAGTCATCTCCTCCGCTGCCTTGACTTTCACTTTCACTTCATTCAAATGTTTCTCGTAGTGCTGCTTCCACCTTTCGATCACCACACGTTCGTCCGTCAAGATGCTCCCATCCTTATCCCTGCACATTTCGGCTCGCGGCACGAAGCGTGTTTCTTGAGAACGGCACAGCTGTTCCATCTCCTCGCACTCCGCCTCTTCCAGGCGGCGTTTCTTCTCCTGAAAAAAGACGGGTCTGCTGACTCCGCTTCCGTCTATAACGTTCCACGTTCTGCCGGGTACCTTGCTGCAGCGCGACTAGCTAAATCCTAGTTGTTCTATAAATCTTCTTCTTCTTCTTCTATATACATAAAAATGAATTTCTGTCTGTCTGAACCTTATAGACTCCGAAACTATTAAACCGATCGGCGAGAAAATTTGTATGCAGAGGTTTTTGGGGCCGGGGAAGGATCTTAAGATGGTTTGAGAACCCTTCCCGCTTTGGAAAGGGGGGATCCCATACAAATGAAACAGAAATTTCTTCATAACTAGAGAATTAATCAGAAAATAAATCAATTTTAGGTGAAACAAAGTTCGTCGGGTCTGCTAGTAAATAAATAAACAAGCCGTTCCCGTTACCCACTTTACCCCACCTGTTCACTTTACCATCGTTACCCCTTCTCTCTGTGCAATATGTACAATGCTGCAGGAAGTTTTTAATGCTACCCAATGCTATTTTAATTTCAACAGCACTTCTCAGAGCTGTTTGTACCTATTGATCCCGTTACATGTGCCTCCGTTTTACGTTGGACCCTGGGTTGGACCCATTTGCAAAAGTAAAATACCGCCAAGCGGTGGTGATCCTGCAAGCAGAGTGTGCCGCATTTGACAGGTCTCCTGCTCGTTTGGAACACAATTTTATATGGGAATGACAGATGAATTTTGTTCCAATTCTGACAGTATCGTCGCCATTCTTAATTACATACACTCTGCCTGCAAGGACACCGTTCTGGGAAAAACCTTCAGAAGGTCTCGTTTCCACGTTGCTATACCTTGAGCATTAACAAAAAAGGATGGTAGATTCTTTGAATTCTCCATTTCCTCTCAATAATTCTCCTCATATTGAATTGAGCAATCTATTACTCATAATAAAATAAAGCAAAAGGGGTCTAGCTCTAGCCTAAGAGATTTGATTCATGCGACGAAGCAAATAATTCTGCCAATTGTGGTATCTTCGCTGTTGAGTTTTTAGCTTTTTTTGTGTAACCTTCGGGGCCCAAGGTTTCATTTCAGATTGCCAGGAAGGGTAACTGCTGTATTTTGCTGGTATCCTTTAACGATTGTCATTATTAATAGACGAATCAAACATGCATTATTCAATTCGTTTCAAAGTTTTTAAACCTGTTTCTGTAGAAACAAACAATTTTTGGGACTACAAATGAGAGTGAGTGTGAGAAAAAGAAGCGGGCAAATCACAATCTACACATAACTCTTCAAATTGGTGAAATCGGCAATATCTAAACAGATATTATTTGTGCAGCTAAAAATCTAATTTTTGAACTCGCGAAAATCAATGTTTCTCCTATTAGTCGCAAGTTTTATTACTGCGCATCTGGTTGCAAACAATATGTACTACGTGCGCAATGATGCGCTATAAGTTGAACGCGAATAAAATCAGTTTTCGCGAGATCGAAATGGGTCAATCCAGGTATCTCATTTAGCACTCACCGCATCAAAACAGCGGCGGCACTGTATACGCATATGTATTTCTATTCATGTGCTTTTGACAGAACATGTCAACGGTGGCACGATCTGTTCATTTCATAGCGGCGGTTTTTGCGGTCCATTCTAATTTCAACTGGAACCATAATAACAATGAATCAACAATTTGACACCACAATAGTAGCAATAGTGAAATGCAGGTGCTAGGAGATCCATTGTTGGTTAATTTACTATTCACATAATAATTTTATCTCATGAAATGCCCGTTATGTGTATACAAAACTGTGTTGATTAACTTAAGCGTGCAAACTAACCACCCGCTCAGAGTCTTCGTGCGGTTCGTGTTGCCTTCCACGGCCGGTAAATCGAATGGAACAGTTCAAGTCTTGTCAACACGGTCGTCGGTCGGGCGTGCGGTTCGCGTTGTTTGTTACTATTTCGTTATAGTTTTGAAGAAAAAACAGAAATAACAGTTACATCAGCTGAATATTGACTGTTTTTTCTTCTTTAGTAGTGTTCAATTGAATTTATCGCGCAAGTGACGGTAGTTGCGGTCGTGTGGTGGGCTTTTTTTTCAGTGAATTGGGGCTTATTGAATTTATATGTGCACTTCGTTTTGCTGCGGAGTGAAGAAATGAGAAGAAAGTGTTATTTAAATCCTGAATCAGGATTTCACAAAGTGAAAGTGAAGATTAGTAAGGCTAATTTTTATTTCAGTGGTGTAGCAGAATGGTGTGATTGTACCGTATGGTACCAGATGGATTACTGCATGATATAGACATGTGTGCCGCTGCGTCATGCCGCCGCCGCAGCCGGTGATTTTCTCACGTCGCCGCCGCCGTCGAAAATTAATCGGCGAGCCGCCGCATGAATATTTTTCACCACAACCTAGCGGCTACTGAACGAGCTCGAGAACGAGCTTACACAACCTCACTTGATCAGTACCGTTGCTGATGAAGAATGTGTATAGCCGCCAGACATTCTAAATACTCACGCTCCTCTAATGTGGACGTGTACAATACACATGTGGAAGTATTGGCTTGAGAAATGGATTGCGAGTGATTTGACTATGCGTCCAATTTGGGAATCTCGAGCTCGTTCAGTAGCCGCTAGGTTGCGAAGGCCGACGGAGGTCCTTCGTAGCTTAGTTGGTTAAAGCACCAGTCTAGCGTACTGTAGGGTCATGGGTTCGAGTCCCATCGAAGGGAAAGTGGTTACCTCCAATACATTTTTCAAATCAATATCTTCCACATAACGTACATATTCACATATGAGTTTCCATAACATTGTAAATTAACGTCCAAGTCGGGTGGTTTAATCCCCGGAAATAGGCAATTAACTTTGATTGAACTGAACCTGAGTTGCGTGCTCTTGCCTACGCAATGCGGTCGGGTCTGAGCTTGACGACCGACTGGCAAATGCTTACACAACCTCACTTGATCAGTACCGTTGCTGATGAAGAATGTGTATAGCCGCCAGACATTCTAAATACTCACGCTCCTCTAATGTGGACGTGTACAATACACATGTGGAAGTATTGGCTTGAGAAATGGATTGCGAGTGATTTGACTATGCGTCCAATTTGGGAATCTCGAGCTCGTTCAGTAGCCGCTAGGTTGCGAAGGCCGACGGAGGTCCTTCGTAGCTTAGTTGGTTAAAGCACCAGTCTAGCGTACTGTAGGGTCATGGGTTCGAGTCCCATCGAAGGGAAAGTGGTTACCTCCAATACATTTTTCAAATCAATATCTTCCACATAACGTACATATTCACATATGAGTTTCCATCACATATTTTCAGTCAATTTCATATTCTTCTTCTTCATTGGTGTTGTCTTATGACAAGTAATTTAATTTGGAAACTCGAAAAGATTCTTTTTTTAAGGAACTCCATTTCAAAATACTTCAAATTTTAGTAATTCCGTCGAGAATATAGAAGCCCATCGAAAAATCCGCCCGAAGTTATCTCAAGAATTTATTTTAAAAAATTCTTATTTGAAACAGGAATTTCTTTTCGAATTTCTCCTAGAAATATTTCAATTCTTTCAGATTTTTTTCGGTAACTTTTCCATGATGTCCAAACACAAAATAATTCTTCTAACTTTTAATTTGTTTTAATAATGTTTTCTTCAGCATTTTATGCTAAGAATGCAATAGTATGAATAATCTAGCAACACGTATTGGAAATGGTATGAAAAGCTTTGTTCTTAAGCTCTAGAAACCAAAAAGTAAAACTAGGTAGAATTGATGATCCGACCCATTGGAATGTTCAGCGTGAATTAACCAAACAAATGGGCTCCCACTATTTGTCAAAGTAGATAAGCACAAGAGAAACAGATTTTTTTAAGGAGTGTTAAGGGAAATTTCCGAAGGTATTACTGACAAATTCGAAAACGATTTTCCAGGTGGATTCTTGGACGAATGTTTCGGAAACTACGTGGAAGTATTTTCTGGAGAAATTCGCAATTGAATTTCCGTAAGCATTCCCAGAAAAAAATCTGGAGAAATTTCCGGGCGTGGAAATTCTATGTGACATTCAAAAGGAGTTTTGTGGAAATTCTCGAAGTAATTCATGAAGAGTAGGGACACGGCAGGTATTTCCGTCCATCGTCATAGGGGCTAAAACCAACGAAAGCAACGTACATTTGCTAGAACTCCACTATAGCAGAACGTTTCTCCTGAGCCTTCAATAAATTTCTTTTAATTTGGCAAATTGGCAATTTGGGGGTCTCCGGTTCTGACGATGCATTTCAACTTGTTTTACACAGCTGTGCGAAAAAATATGGTCCCCAACATAAAATGAGCGAAAACAACGCGTTTTATCAAACCCTCTCGGTGAAGGCCGCCTATCCGAATAAGGTTTTTTTTTCAACTTGTATACAAGTGCGATAGTTTCGATTTCATGGCTTGTTATGATGCGAAGAGGTTTTTGCCTCTCCTTTATCGTTGTTCGAAAAGATAGGGGGAATGACGGCTTTGGCAGGTTTTGTTCTATTATTGGCAGGGGTTTTTTTATGACTGACTAGGCTCAAATTTGGCCTAAACATTCTTTGCATATTATCAAAGAATATTGTGACCAAATTTCATAAAATTTGGTCGACAAAAACCCCCCTGCCAATAATAGAACAAAACCCGCCCCCCTATTTTAGTTACAAGATAAAGATTGTCGCTTCGGTTACTTTTGTTCTGCTGTCCGAAACATGTTGGGTACCAAACTGTCCAATCGTATGTATTTTTTCTTCATTGGCATTTAGCACCCTACGCCAGCAAAAGATGTTCCGGACAGAGACGACAGCGACAATCTTTATCTTGTAACTGAGATATCTTTTGTTGTTCGTTATCTATCTTATCTATTGAGAGCGATTTCTGTTTTGGGTTCGCAACAATTAGGGGAAATGTTCCGATCTCCATCTCACTGTATATATATCCCTCTCATCGCTAAACAAAGTAATACGGCACCAAATTCGACGCTTCTTTTTGTCAACATGCGTGCTCACTGCTGAAAAAATCACAAAAATAATAAACACTACTACTACACTGAGGAAAATGGACGTACGATTTTCAATAAAACGCCTTATGGAAATTTGCCACAAGGAATCGGTATGAATTTCAATATGTTGCCTTATGAATGATGATTTTCATTTAAAAAAAGTGAAGTGCGGCAGACTGGGTTCGAACCATGGACGTCGGGGTCGGGAGGCCGGTATGTAGACCACACGCCCATCGATGGTTGGGTATTCGAAGAGGTAACTGCGTATAAGAAGCACTGTTGGTAGAATAATCAGTCGAATATTCATAAGGCGCCAGTTATGAATTTCGATAGTCCAGTTCGCTGAGTGTACTACATACTAGCATTCCTCTCCTTTCCTAACTGACTATAAGGCTTGACCGGCGCCGTTATGACAATACAAGTTGTCAGAATCAGTGGTGTAGCCAGATAAATGGTCAGGGGGTGGGGTTTTTTGGTTTCTGAATTGCATTTGATGTAACGATTTCAATGTTTCATCTGTGTTACTGGTAATAAACTCTATTTAGTTTTTATTCTGACTGACTTTGCGTCCCGCATCCCCAATTACAATGATTCATTGCATTTTCTGGCAAGTAAAACATTGAGCGCACACAACCGATATGACCTACCAGACTTTTTCAAATATGGTACATATTCCTATGTGTGATAGATTTCCCCAGGAAATGAATGGGACAAGGCCACATAGTATTTTAAGGTCCACAAAAAACATGTATCATATTTGAAACTTCTCGAAAGACCTTTGATTACGGGTGTACGCCTTAAGATCTCACTCCCGAGATTTCTCGCTTAACTTTTCGAAAGGACCTAAGTAACATTTTTTTCATGAATTAATTTGATTAGCGCAATCAACAGAAAAAGCTATTGATTGCTGTATTAAAATTAATTCATAAAAAAAATGTTACTTAGGTACTTTTGAAAAAATAAGCGAGATATATAGGCTGTGGTCATATTCTATTACAAGGACCATAAAGAGATTGTACCACTTTTGAAACAAGTCAATAGAACTTTGATTATGCATGTTGACTTTAAACCTCACTCCATATATTTCTAGAATAGTGCAGGATATATGTAGTAGGGTGGTTCAAAAAATCGATTTTGCTCCACAGTGCTCATCTGATTCTTTACCATGTTCTGAGTGTCCCCTGAAAATTTGAGCTCATTTGGATTAAAACTGATTTAGCACAAGCCGTTTCAAGTTTGCATGCAAATTAGTATGGGGAAATTTATTTTTTCATTATACTGTTAATGACGCTTCCCCATCAAGCGCATGTTCAAAGAAAACCTACATAGCTAAAAGGAATACTCAACAGCTTTCACTCAGTGAAAACCGCATCTTAATTAATCGTTCCAATAATTAGTAATCGAATTTAATCTATACCGTGGTTTTCTGGAGCTAATTGCATAACTCATCAACAGGCAACATTGCTGCTCGTGGCGCGAAAGATAGCACACACAAATTCAGGCTACTATGTTGCACTGCACATTTCAGTGATGCCCTCAAATAAGTTTAACGATCATGACTAAAGATTCGCAACCTGTCTTAAAATCGATTACTAATTATTGGGGCGATTTATCAATATGCGATTCTCGTTAGATGAAAGCTGTTGAGTATTCCTTTTAGCTATGTAGGTTTTCTTTTAACCTACGCTTAATGGGGAAGAGTCTTTAACAGTATAATGAAAAAATAAATTTCCCCATACTAATTTTCATGCAAACTTGAAACGGCTTGTGCTAAATCAGTTTTAATCCAAATGAGCTCAAATTTTCAGGGGATACTCAGAACATGGTTGTTGCGAATTGCCTGCAATAGGCCCTTTGGATCGAATCATCAACGAGTCGACGCTGAAGCATTTGGACGCGGTGCTTTGATTGCCAACGATGACATGTCTCTGACAGCTTGCGAAGGATGACCTCTTACTTACAGCACCTGCTTGACATGGTGCTGCTGGGGATCTCTGAACTAACTGTACACAATACTCTTCCTCAAACGATCGTTGCGCCAGCTAGTTCAGAGATCCCCAGCAGCACCATGTCAAGCAGGTGCTGTAAGTTATAGTACTGCAATCCATGCATCTGCTCAAACAAATCCAGTTTTGCATCAGTCTACGAACGACCAAGATCTTCAGAAACAACATCCATCATATCCGAAGGAACGACAGCCTCCACCGATATTTCATTCAGGTCAGAAGGAGTCAGTTTTACCAAGTGCGGAGTTGAAGGAAAGTGAAATTTCTGTACAAGGGAATTCTAAAGGTCGATTCCAAGCCGATGCCAGAAATATGGAAAAGCCGGAAAAGAGCAGGTGGCAGCAAGCTCAGCAACAACTAGGTGGCTTTCAAACCGTCTTCCATCCGCCGTCAACAGGGAATCGGAACGCTACATCGCAGCCAGCTATTCCTGTACAGTGGCCACAGAATGCTAATGTAAGCAATGCAGCAAACCATCACCAGTTTCCAGTGTTTAACCAGCATCCAGTCGCATCACCATTCAACGCTCCTCATCCGATCAGCCACTATCAGCAGACATACCCCACAGGATGGCAAACAATACCAGCTTGGATGTCTCAAAATACAACAAACCCGTTGACGAATGCGGCTGGTGAAACGTCCACTAGAACCGTGCAGCAGAAAGCGTCTTGAGTGCGCAGCAATTGGCAGCACGTCAAGTGGTATCGCGCGAGCTTCCTAGATTTTCGGGGGATCCGCTCGAGTGGCCGATGTTTATAAACGCATACGAATCTACTACGGCAATGTGCGGAATTCAGCCGAACGAGAACCTTGCGAGGCTACAAAAAAGCTTGATAGGTTGTGCCAAGGAGAAAGTTTTTAGCATTCTAACACTCCCTGCGGCGATTCTAGAGATAATTGAAATACTACGAGATGAATGTGGTCGACCGGAACAGTTAGTTCACGCTCTGCTAGTGAAGATACGACATGCTCCGAAACTCAATGTTAACAAACTCGAGACTCTTATAACCTTTGGCAGAGAGTAAGGGACTTGGTTACCTACATCGAAGGGGCGAACTTGCAAGACCATGTATCCAATCCCATGTTACTATCGGAGCTAGGAAGGCTTCCACCAAGTTTACGACTAGAATGGGGACTTCATACGCAGAACCTTCCCCAAGTATCACTGAAGGCGTTTAGCGAATACGTTACCTCCATCAAATCGGCTGCTTACAAAGTATCACTACCTACCGATAGTTATCAGGACGAAAGTCGGCGAAACAGGAAGGAGAAACGTGGTTACATAAACGCACACGCTGTGGAAGGAAAAAGTGCTAGCGCAGCAAGTACTAAAAAGGAGTTCTCTACTAAAACCGAAATAACCCTCAAACCTTGCCTGGCTTGCAACAAGAATAGTCACAAACTTCGAAACTGTGAGAAAATCGCTGCTTTCAGTGTGCACCAGAAGAGGCGTTTAGTCGGCGAGTTGAATATATGTCAACATTGCTTGGGTAGCCATGGCAAGTGGCCCTGCAGGTCGAAGAAATCCTGTGAAATCGACGGCTGCACTGAATTTCATCATAAGTTGCTGCATACACCGAACACCAAACCAAGCTGCACTGTATCTCAAGCAGGACCGTCAGGCGTCATATCGACGCATTGTTCTCGTCAAACTGGCGTACTTTTCAAAGTGCTTCCAGTGGTTCTTTCTAGTAATGGAAAGTCTATCTTCACCTTTGCCTTCTTGGACGATGGATCAAATCTTACGCTGGTGGAAGAAGACATCGCAGAGGAGCTAGGATTGAACGGAAATGTTAGTTCGCTGTGCATTCAATGGACGGGAAGTGTCACGAGGACCGAGCCAGCATCACGCCAAGTGGAGTTGCGTATTTCAAGTGTCAACGGTGGTCCAGGTTACAAGATTTCGGAGGTGCAAACAGTTCCTAATCTGGGCCTACCACAGCAAAGCTTAAATTATGAGGAACTTTGCAAGCAATTTCCCCATTTGAAAGGACTCCCCATACGAAGCTTTTCCAAGGCTGTTCCTCGAATACTTATAGGACTGGATAATGCGACGCTGAAGTTAACGTTGGATAAACGGGAGAGACGCAGCAGAGAACCGATAGCAGCTAAGACACGACTGGGGTGGACCATCTTTGGAGGTGGAGCAAAAGCAAAGCAGTCTACCGGTCGCGTGATGTTTCACAAGTGCAACTGTAAGGCGGACGAAATGCTCAACAGTCTTGTTGGTGATTACTTCGCTTTGGAATCCATCGGAGTGAGACCTATTTTGCCTTTGGAGTCACCTGAGGATCAACGTGCTAGGCAGATGTTGGAACAGTTTACAAAACGAACCGATTCCGGAAGGTTCGAATGCGGACTATTATGGAAAAACGACAACTTTGCATTTCCTAATAGCTACCAAATGGCAGAACGTCGACTAGTTTGCCTGGAAAGGAAACTGGGCAAGGATCCAGCACTTAAAACAAAAGTCGTTGAGCAGATCGATGAATATCTAGAACGCGGTTATGCGCATGAAGCCACAAAAAAAGAGTTGCAAAATTGTGATCCACATCGGGTCTGGTATCTTCCACTGGGTATAGTGCAAAACCCACACAAACCAGGGAAAGTGCGCATTGTATGGGATGCGGCGGCGCGGGTAGGAGAGGTATCTCTAAACTCTATGTTACTGACGGGACCAGACCTACTAACTCCACTGATGAAGGTCTTGTGTGGGTTCCGTCAACGACAGTACGTAGCGGTAGGAGATGTTCGCCAAATGTTCCACCAACTTTTGGTTAAGCAAAGCGATCGACAATCACAAAGATTCCTGTTTCGATTGAGTCCGGAACAAAAACCAACTGTTTACGTTATGGACGTAGTTATCTTCGGGGCGTCATGCTCTCCATGCCTTGCGCAATATGTGAAGAACACCAATGCGAAGGAGTACGAGGAGGTTTATCCAGAAGCAGCATCGGCGATTATCAATAACACCTACGTTGACGATTTCCTGGATAGCCGTGATACAATAGAAGAAACAGTGCGTATCGTAGAGGAGGTTCGATGGATTTTTAGTAGAGCTGGATTCGACATTAGGAACTGGCAATCCAACTCCGAGGAGATTCTTCGACGGGTCGGGGTAGACGTCGATGAGACTACGAAACGTTTTTCAGTGGAGAAGTCTACTGTTGCAGAATGTGTTCTTGGTATGTCGTGGGACCCCAAAAACGATTTATTCAAATTCATCACACAGTTTCGTGAAGATCTGAAGCCTTTACTGTCCGGTCATATCGTTCCAACCAAAAGGCAAATTTTGAGGGTAGTTATGAGCCATTTTGACCCACTCGGAATCATAGCCACCTACACAGTGCATGGTAAAATACTAATCCAGGACGTGTGGAGATCTAGAATTCATTGGGACGATCCTATTGCGGAAGAAGATTATGGATCCTGGCAGCGTTGGGTGGAATTAATTCCAAATCTGGCGGAGGTGCGAATGCCAAGGTGTTACTTCCCGAACTACAGCCCACGAAGTCTTGATACCCTTGAGCTCCATGTCTTCGTAGATGCTAGTTTGTTGGCCTACTGTGCTGTAGCCTATTTCCGGATCATCGACAATGGCGTTCCAAGGTGTACTCTAGTAACGGCCAAAACAAAGGTGACACCTCTGAAACCTCAATCAATACCAAGGAATGAACTAAGTGCCGGAGTGATTGGAGTAAGGCTGCTCAAGAGTGTCCAAGAAAATCACTCCATTCCAATCAAGAAACGGTATATGTGGACCGACTCAACCACTGTGTTAGCCTGGTTGAAAGCTGACCCAAGGAAGTACCAACAATTTGTGGCATTTCGAATAGCAGAAATTCAATCGGAAACGAAAATTGAAGAATGGCATTACGTTCCTTCTAACCTGAACCTTGCTGATAAGGGGACTAAATGGGGCAATGGACCATGTTTCAATCCAGAAAACTCATGGTTCACAGGACCGCCGTTTCTACTTCGACCAGAGAATGAGTGGCCACGTCTGCCGATCAAACTTGCGGAGCCGTTGCAAGAAATTAAAGCCGTCCATCATCACGTCGCATTTGTTGATCCGGCAATCGATTTCTCAAAGTTTTCACGTTGGGAGGACCTTGTGAAAAATCTAAGCTACTTGTATCACTTTGTTCATTGTTGCCAAAAACTACACAGAGTAAAAACAAACAACCGAGTGACAATTCTGGATCAGAAAGACTATGCGGCAGCAGAGGCAAGTGTGTGGCGCGTAGTACAAAGCCAAACATATCTCGCAGAAATCTCCATTATTCGCAAAAACTCTGAGCTTCCGATCAATGAGCAAAAATCGTTGGAAAAAACAAGTGCCCTCAGGAAAGTTTCTCCGTTCTTAGACGACGCAGGAGTTTTGCGGATGCGTAGTCGCATTAACATGAAGAATGTCTACTATTCGTTCGACTTTCAAAATCCTGTAATAGTTCCCAGAGGAAGTCACGCTACCAATCTCCTTATACACAAATATCATCAGCGATACGGACATGCAAACGTCGATACGGTCATCAATGAGCTACGCCAACGATACTATATCCCCAAAATCCGATTTGCCGTTAAAACTGTGGTTAAACTGTGTATGTGGTGTAAGGTCTATCGAGCGAGGCCAGTCGAACCAAAGATGGCTGTTCTACCACATCCAAGAGTGACGCCATACGTTCGCCCATTTACATTCACAGGACTGGATTATTTCGGACCATTGATCGTTAAGCGACGTCGCACTAATGAGAAGAGGTGGGTGGCACTATTCACGTGCCTTACTATACGAGCTGTTCACGTAGAGGTAGTGCACACAATGTCAGCCGCATCGTGTAAAATGGCAATTCGTCGTTTCGTTTCACGCAGAGGATCGCCGCAGAAAATATTCAGTGATAACGGGACCAATTTTCGAGGAGCCGCTCGTGAGTTAGCAGATGAAATCAAAGCTATCAACAGGGAACTGGCGTCCACGTTTTCCAACGCCGAAACCGAGTGGGTTTTCAATCCACCCTCCGCTCCTCATATGGGAGGCGTGTGGGAACGAAAGGTGCGCTCAATCAAGGACGCTTTCAAGGCATTGCACCACAATCAACGTTTAGACGATGAAGAGCTGATGACATTTCTTGCAGAAGCCGAATTGATCGTCAACTCCCACCCTCTTACATTTGTGCCCATAGAAGACTCAACAGAAGAAGCGGTGACTCCAAACAACTTTCTGCTTATGAGTTCAAGTGGTGCCAACAATTCGTCGCGGATTCCCATTAGTGAAGAAGTATTCTTGCGGGTGAATTGGAAGTTAATGCAGCAACTGTTGAACCAGTTTTGGAAGCGATGGATTCAAGGCTACCTTCCAACAATAGCGCGTCGAACGAAGTGGTTCAATGATGTACGTCCGCTCCAAGTGGACGACCCTGTTGTCATCGTAGACGAGAATGTCCGCAATGGGTGGCTGAGAGGTCGAGTTGTTGAAATCTACGCTTCGCGGGATGGTCAGGTGCGGAAGGTGGATGTCCAAACATCATCGGGGGTGTTTCAGCGACCGGCGATCAAAGTAGCCTTGCTGGATGTCCTGGAGAATAGTAAGGCCAATCAAGGATGAGTCATTACGGGTCGGGGTGTTGCGAATTGCCTGCAATAGGCCCTTTGGATCGAATCATCAACGAGTCGACGCTGAAGCATTTGGACGCGGTGCTTTGATTGCCAACGATGACATGTCTCTGACAGCTTGCGAAGGATGACCTCAGCAGAAAACGAGTGGAATAATATGCCATGTGAAAGTATATAAAGAGCTAGTGATCTTAATTTCTAATTTCTATAATTATCTATTGAATTTTCTAAACTATTGAATTTGTTATTCGTTTATCTATAGCAAGAATTGATAGGTTGGTTATATTAGTTTATCTATAACGAGAATTACATTCATGCAACCTTGAAAACAGTTAAAACATGCTCATCCCAGAAACTAATTATTCTTAAAATTATAGTTAAAACCAGCGGTTATAGCACCGACAAAGTTATAGTCTAAATTCATCCAAAACCTAAATAACAATCGCATTTGTACGGAAACGTAAGTACAATTCATTAGTCGTAGTAAATTTCCTAATGAAAATTGTTATTCGACAGTCGTTGCTTCACCTCATATACTAGAGTCGGAATTCTTATTGGAATTTGTAGACAGTGTGAAAACTAATTTGTAAGTAGACTAAAATTTGTTAAATTGATCTTCTTACGTAATAAACTATATTTCCAGTCGAGTTACGGAAAAACCGAACTTCGGAAAAGTTTGTAACAATGGTAAAGAATCAGATGAGCACTGTGGAGCAAAATCGATTTTTGAACCACCTAGATATGTAGTGATCCCATTTTATACTAAAATCCACAAAGAGCTTGTACCTCTTTTGAATTCTAGTCGATAGAACTTTGGTTACGCGTGTAGACCCGAGGTCTTTCTTCACAGATTTCTTGTAAAACTGAGACCTTACTCCAGAGATTTCTTGTTCAACTCTGAGGATACTGGTATATAAAAGTATAATATTGCAATTAAATTGGAGCGAGCTTAAAATGTGTTGAATTGACTCAAGTAACACATTTCTATCAAATCTGGTTACAGTTACTTGATTGTGACCAAATTCAGACATATAGGTACACTCAGGATACTGGTCGTAAGACGATCATACGATTCTCTTTTGAAATTTCGCCACTAGAAAATGTTTTGATTTTCATACGATTCACTAATGGAATGCATTTTATACGACAATCTTATGAAAAATTTTATGTTAGTTTAAAAAAAAAAGTGTAACCTCGTTTCGAACCGTGGACGTCGTGATCAGGAGGCGTGAGATCGCACCACACGCCTACCGACGCTTCAGGGAAACGTTTTGTTGGATATACAATAAAAATTGATTGATTTGACCGAAATATGATCTTAATATTTTCATAGTTCAATTCTTATGAAACATTCTCATAAGTTTGGTCGTATGAAATACGTACGACCAGTATGCTCAGTGTATAAGTTGCGACACCTGACTTGGAACATATGTGCTACTCGAGGAATTGTGTTTTGCTTCCGAAACATTCAGTCTATCGCAACACTACCACCATATTAGCTGCAGATAAAATGGAACACAAGATTGTCTCTATTCTCTGCATATGAAAACAAAGAGTTATCGCTATTCTCTTTTGTTGCTTGTTTTTTTTTGCATTTTTCAGCGACAATTAAACTACTATCACGAACACAAAAGCGAAAGGCTACAAAAAACACACTCTCATATTCCTTTCGTGTGGTTTCAGTCAGGAGAGGCTTAATTCAATAACAAAAACATTTCAAACAGTAACCATAGAGGAGTGTATAGCGTCAACGCATCTCTCTGACGGTTTTGTTCATGCTCTAGGTTCGAATCCTGGTGACAGCCATGGGAGGGGGAGGGGGAAGGGGGTGGGGCATTTTAAAGAGACTGTAAAGGTGTTCGGCCGTACGGCACACTATTTTTTGTACACACATACACGCTCACATGCACACATATAGCCTAAAGAGACTAATAGAAATTTTTGGATTTGGGCAAAGCTTCTTAGTTGTCGACCAAGTGTGACTAAGAAGGACGGCAGGGCTGATTATAGGGGAACTGTTCCGTTTTCAATCTCACTGTACATATATTCATCTCATCGCGAAACAAAGAAATACGGCACCAATTTCGTCGCTTCTTTTTGCTAACATGCATGCTCACTGCTGAAAAAATCAGAAAAATAATAAACAAATCAAATACCTTTTCATTGCTTTGTTTTTCGTAGGACCAATATCGGAGCTATGAGATGCAGTCCAGGAGCAGTAACCCTATAAGTCTTGATGTAACCATAGGTAGGAGGTGATGGGAGATACTCTTCTTCTACCTTTTTGCCCAAAATCCCCTATAAAATATTATAACTCAAGACAAAATTTTCAAAACGACTTATCTGGTTTTGTAAACAAAAGATTCAAACGACGATTTGACGAATCCGATGGCTCTCCCACGCAAACCAACACCACCAACAGGTAGCGGAAACCTTCACCTACCTATTGGTGGTGTTGGTTTGCGTGGGAGAGCCATCGGATTCGTCAAATCGTCGTTTTAATCTTTGTTTACAAAAGCAGATAAGTCGTTTTGAAAATTTTGTCTTGAACTCAATGATTCTGAGCAACGGAATAATGTAGTAATATTAATTAAATTAATATTTGCCAATGATATTATTAAAATCACGAATATTTAAATATTTCATTTAAATATTAAATACCAGGGGATTTTGGGGTCAGACAAGCCTAAAAGCTCATTGAATGTTATTAATTATTAAATTATAATATAATTATAATTAGTGGAAGTAAAAGGAAGAAAATAGTGTTTAACCGCATTGAATGTTAAAAGACTATTATTCTTACATTTACTTCCACTATTCACTTTTTATGTATCAACAGTTACGTATTTTGTTTCCTACTTGGAAACTTCTTCAGTGTTGGAAATGTAAAAGTTGGATATTTAGGGGTTTTGGAGTCAAATGAGTATCAAAGTGTACTTTATGTGAATTTTTTATGTATTCTGTGAACATTAATAATAATACCCAAATAACCATTAGCACTATATTATGCCAAATCGCCATTTAGGGCCAATATACGACTTATACTGGGGGCGGCAGGAACTATGTCCAATGGCTTGACGGTCCAGACCATCTGCGAGTTGTGGCGCCTGCCGAGGATGTGGTGGGGTTTGACAGTGGCCTCTGTTAAACAGGTTAAGCAAATAGATTCCACCAAAGCGACCGTGTGCCGCTCAAGGCGCACAAGCTCAAGTCCTGGTGTTAAGTGGGACGCTAAACAGACCTGCCACGACGGCCCTCCGACGAGACAGGAGGTTTGCGTAGGCCCAATAAGCCGCCTTTAAAAAACAATTATTACGAACAATAAGGAATACGATGTTAATACGACTCTATAAAATCGGCAACGACCTAGGTCACGATTAGAAGCTTGGAACATGGAACTGCAAGTCACTAGGCTTCGCAGGTTGCGACATGATAGTCTACGATGAATTACATCCCCGCAATTTCGACGTTGTAACGCTGAAGGAAATCTGTGTAGAAAAGGAAAGCGTAGAAAAGCGGGCATCGAGCGGCTACCTTCTAACAAAGCTGTGGCATCACCAACGATCTGGGAACCAGCGTCATATTTTTGGGCAAGATGCACCTACGCGTGATTGGGTGGCAGCGAAACAACGTAAGGATGTGCAAGCTGAGGATAAAAGGCCGTTTCTTCAACTACTGCATCATCAACGCGCACTGCCCACACGAAGAGAGCCTGACGACGAGAAAGAAGCATTCTTCGAACAGCTGGAGCAGACATACGATGGATGGCCACTGCGGGACGTCAAAACCGCAAGAATATCCACAAGGCCACATGGAAATCACCTAATGAGCATGAGCATGAGCATGATTGACCGCCCACGGTTGCTACTCCGTTATTGCCAGGTCAGCTGTAGTTACACAGAGAACCAACAGATGAAGTTTGGGACTAACATCATCTTCAATGTGTAAGAACAGGTGACCCAAAAAATAAGCAATACCAGCGCCGGCCGTGTCCGAATGCAGGTCAATTAGGGAATAGGTAGGAAATTGTTGACGTGATACTCGCTTTGATAGAAGCCGACGAGTCATCTGCACTTCCACGAAAGATCACTGGGATGTTGGATATATGGGGTAGGGAGTGTGGCAGGGTTCGTTTTGGTAAACGGTATGCCGTGTATAGCGTGTAGTTTGATCGATGGAAACAATACTTATTTTTTTAAAGACCGCACAAAGCAGAACCAAATTTCGGTGATCGACTGATCGTTCTGCTTACCGCACAAAGCAGAATAAAACTATGATGAGTGATGACCGGCCGATCGTTCTGCTTACTGAAGAAAACATGTCTAGACGCGATTTAAACTTTTACTTTCTAAATAATTTACACACACGCTTGAAGCAGAACAGAATTTCGGTTACCGGCCGATCGTTCTGCTTACCGCACAAAGCAAAACGAAATTTCGATGACCTGCTTACTGAAGAAAACACGTCTGGACGCGATCTCCGATCGTTCTACGTCCAATGCAAAACACGAACAAATCTGCACTGAACTGATTGTTTCACTTTCCAATTTACTCGCCCATACAGCAGAATCAGATATTTTGATAACCGCGCGACCGTACTGCGTCCAACATAAAATAAGAACACACTTGCACTCTTTACGATTTATCAACTTATAGGGGAACTGTTCCGTTTTCCATCTCACTGAACATATATTAATCTCATCGCGAAACAAAGAAATACGGCACCAATTTCGTCGCTTCTTTTTGCTAACATGCATGCTCACTGCTGAAAAAAATCACAAAAATAATAAACAAACCAGATATCTTTTCTTTGCTTTGTTTTTCGTGAGACCAATATCGGAGCTATGAGATGAAGTCCAGGAGCAGTAACCCTATTTATTCCGTGGATTATCCCGCGACGAAGAAAAAAATGTCACAAACCGACGCGTACTTCAACACGATCTATCATGCACTCTACATTTTGTATCACAACGATTGCTTCTAAATCTTACCCTCACCCACATTCAGCATTTACGAAATATTACTCCACGCATTCTTTATTTTCATCCTAGTGCTCAATTGGCTCAATTACATACCTTACGCCACACTGAATACTTTAGATGATAATACTATGTTCGCACTAGGGCCTTGTAACATGTTATTCGACCATCTTGATGAGCTTTCGTTTGTCGATAATTTGAATATCATGTCATTCAGGCCGTAGTGCGAACATAGTATAAGGTACATTGCGGTGTAACTATTATAAATTATCGTCGTATGGCGATAAAAAAATTATCACGTTTACTTACTTACAACAGCTGCGTATTTTTGATCGTAATCTCGATCATCTTGTAAAATTTTAAACTACCTTATTTGAAACAGAAAATACGCGTTCAAAAAAACACATATAACACATTAATCTTAGCCAACATTATTTACACCACCTCTAAATACTTAAATAAAATATTCGTACAAACTTGATTTAGATTTTGAACATTTTTTTTGTAAAATCGATCACGATCAGGAGAAATCGGATTTATTGACGTATTTATAACAACTCAACCTGCTCAACCTAGAAAAACTAGAAAAATTAGAAATCCCGAAAGTTTGATAAAACGAAATTGGGTAAACAACAAGAATCTCTAATTAGCCTTTCATGCAAAAGCGTAGGACTGCCAATTCGGAGATGGCGAGTTCGACTCTCGGTCCGGTCCAGGAGGTATTCAAGTGGGTGTACTTCGTACCAGCCACACAAGATACATATACAAAGCCTTCAATTAATAACTGTGGAAATGCCAATAGAACACTAAGTTGAAAAGCAGGCCAAGTTCCAGTTGGAATGTAGAGCCAATCTGAGCCCAGCCCATTCAAATTAAATCTTTTCTTCTTCTTATTGGCATTACATCCCCACACTGGGACAGAGCCGCCTCGCAGCTTAGTGTTCATTAAGCACTTCCACAGTTATTAACTGCGAGGTTTCTAAGCCAGGTTACCATTTTTGCATTCGTATATAATGAGGCTAGCACGATGATACTTTTATGCCCAGAGAAGTCGAGACAATTTCCAATCCGAAAATTGCCTAGATCGGCACCGGGAATCGAACCCATCCACCCTCAGCATGGTCTTGCTTTGTAGCCACGCGTCTTACCGCAAATCTACTGTGATTTAACATTATTCAGATAACTCTGGTAATACTGTACTACACAAAAATAAAATCAGAAATATTATATGTTATAATAATTTTTTACTCCTTGTACAAAATTTGCACTTGCCGCGAGTTCATCCAATTTATTGGAATATGGGGTAGGTTCTATACCCGAGGAATTGTCAATTTGGTACGAGAGCAACTTATGTCAGTGATGAAATTTTAATCAAATTAAAAAAATCACTTCGAAAAGAATATTGAAAAAAAAGTTAAACTGGTGATGCTATAATTTAATTGATTTGCAAAGCGTAGAAAAGAACTTTCGTTTACGATTCTAGTAGCTACTGTTACAATTGTCCAGCTATAGGTTTATGTATAGAGGATAGAGACATATGGAAAGATGTTAGAACCCATGAGTGCTCTGAACCAATAGCTTCTTCAATAGATGAAATAAGAGAAAACGACGAATGTACATTTCTAAACTAACAATACGAACAAATCAGAATGAGCTCACCAAAATCCTTTGACCAGTCTAGATAATTGAGCAAGTTATGCAACTTGCTTATACGATGTTCCGGTTCATGCGTCCTACTACCAAGTGTTGATAGTTTTTAGATGCCTTTCATGTCTTCCAACTTTCTCCAGCGCAGAATCTTTCATCGAAGCCACGCATCAGGCAAGCTTCTGTAGTATGTACTTGGAAAACGGTTGTTGTCTAGAGGTTTTCACAAACAGGAAACACATATTCTTTTTTCAGCAGCTTAGAAACGCTCTGTCAGTCAACGAGAGGTTCACAATTGCAGGTAGCGGTCCCTCAAGCTGTTGAAATATGGCGCCAGACTTGACATGCTCTGGTTATCCGGTTGATGAACCCAAACTTGGTCTGCTTCGTCAATAGAATTCGTGTTTGTGAAGGTACTTGTTATATTCAGCCATTAAAACTTTTTGGAAAATTTGACGCGAGAAATTTTAAACGTCTTCACTCAGTCGCGACATACTTCGATCCCACATGGAAATCACCTAATCAAGAAACGGAAAACCAAATCAACCACGTTCTAATCGACGGCAAATTTTTCTCTGATGTCACGCACTTACCGCAGTGCGAATATTGAATCTGAACACTACCTCGTTGCAGTATGTCTGCGCTTAAAACTTTCGACAGTGTACAACACGCGTCGGAGTCGTCTGCCGCGGCTAAACAATGGGTCACGGTGTAAAAAAATGGATTACTATCGAAGTTCCATACACCTCTGATTTTTTTTCACAAAAATTTAGGCAAGGTCATTAGAAATGAGGTACGGGGTGTTTTAAAATATTTCATCGGAGATTTTTTGAAAAAAGTGATTTTCATTGTTTTCTTCTCTAATATACCGTATAAAAAGTCAATTGATAACCCAACCAAGGATCAATCATTGTAATTTACCCCTCAAAATTGATTATATACAAATTTGTAGCCTTTTTGCATTTCTCGTATCTATATAGATAACTTATCTTGACACGGGTATAAAATTTTGGAAAACATTTTTAAAGTTCAAGCGTTCCTAAAGTATTTTTAGTGTTATTTTTTATGTTTTGAAATCTTTGCTGAAACAATAATCTATCTCTGGCATCTATATTGTTCTCTGATGAATATTGTTTTTACAATTCTATCTTCTGACATTTTTACTAGATGACCTGCCACTTAGACCTGTGCGCCGCCGCGCCACGCCGCCGCCGCCGACACTTATTGACGTACGCCGACGCCGGTGAAGGTGTCGGCGGCGCGCCATACGCCGATTGGCTCCACGCCGCCGAATTTCGTATTTCACGCCGATGATTGGCCAACACAAAAATCACAGTATATAGTGTGTTTCCATCTACCGAACCAAGGCAACCTATCAGGCATTAATTAAATAGCTGTTATATCTTTAGCAGATTTGTTTTTATCTCTGTCCCTTTTACCGGCATTGGCGTGTTAAATGCGAGGTCATTCAAGAACTTCTTGGCAACAGACCTACAAATCAACGAGCGTAGTGATGAACTTCTAATCTCATATGTAACTTCATGTGGAATAACCTCATTCTGGTTGCATTGGGTGGTTCATCATCTTTTTAAAGGTTTGAATGTTACATGTCTTAAATGATTTAGTGCTTATATTCGCGGCTAGTTACAAATCAACACTATGAAAGTTGGATTTAGATTCCCAGTCTGGTAGGATTTTTTAAACTTCCCTGAGCATGGAATATCAATGTGATTGCCCCGTGATATGCGAATACAAAAATGGTAACTTGGCTTCTGGAGCTGGAGCACGATAGGACACGTGACCCATCAAATTGAACATTTCCTTCACTCCTCTTTGTACTTAAATTGCTAGAATTGCTCTGAAAAAAAACGGGTTTCATTTATTTTGATAAAAAATGCTCAAAGAAATTTCTTGGTTTTCCTGAAATAATGTCCAAATGACATCATGGAGGAAGTTCTGAAGGAATAATTGAAGAAAATTCTTAGAGTTTTGAGGAATTTTTGGATTTATTCCCGTAGTAATTTCTGAATGATTTTCTGATGGAATCCCTGGAGAAAATTCTGAAGGAATTCTTGGAGGAATGTCCAACAAAATTCTTGAAGAAATTTAAGAATGTCGTGAATTTCTTCAGGAGTTCTCTTGGAAATTGCTCTAGGAATTCATACGGAGATATCCGAAATTTCATCCTAGAATTTTGGAAGCAAATGGCGGAGAAAATTACAGAGTACAGACGCTTACGCGAAGCACGAGGGATAGAGAGCATCTACTTTCAACAGTGTAATCCAACAGACTAATAAATAAATACGCAATTCTAAATTTTGCTAAACAATACCCAAGTAAATTTGTGGGTTTACTTGAAATATTTTCCGAAGGATGTCTTGGAGAAAGTTCTGAAGGAATGAACCTAAAGAAATTGCTTGGAGCCTTGAGGAATATCTGGATCTATCTTCGTAGTAATTTTGGAAGATTTTCTGGAGGAATCCCTGGAGAAAATTCAGGAGGAATGTCCAAATAAATCTTGAAGGAATTTAAGAATGTCGGTAATTCCTTTGGAAATTATATCTGATATCTTAAAATTTGTTCTTGAATTTTGGAAGGAAATGGTGGAGAAAATTCCGAAAGAATTACCGAGTGAATGGAATGTTTTATGGAATACCTGGAAAAGTTTCAGAGGAATTGTTAAAACAATTTCCGAAGGATTTTTTTTTAATATGTGTATATGTACAGTCATCCATCATTCTGGCTTGAGTCTTGCTCTGCATGCGGCTCCACCCAAAATTACAATCGAATTTAAATGAACCGTTTGTTTGAGAAACTGCATATGTGACATTTTTGGCCAAAAAGAGATTTTTATATATTCTGAATCCTCGTCCAAAAATACGTATTCTGGCAAAAAAAACGAAAAAAATTTTTTTGTTCAGGAATGTATGAACTTTTTTTTCGTTTGTTTGAGAAACTACATATGTCCACGCACTTTGAAGAGCAATTGTGGAGTACTGCTTACAGTTTTTGCACCAGAAGTGCCCCAGGGTGTTGAGTTTTGCCAAAAAACTATTGATCTGTATCGAAGAAATTGAAAGATTCGGTGCCAATTTGTTCAAAAACAGTTTTTTGTTGTTTTCTCGAAATTGTGTAAAATGGAATTATGTAGTTTCTCAAACAAATGATTCAAATACAATTCTGCTTTCAATGCACTGCTGTATGAACGGCAAAAACGGAGGCGGCAGACCCGTAAGCAGAGACACTTACGCGAAACCATCGGGATCTCCTTTCAACAGTGTAATCCAACAGACTAATAAATAGATTCGCAATCCTTTTTGAGCTTTTCGAGGGCCAGCTTCTTTGAGGAAGGTACGTCAAATCCATTACAACTGTAGGGAAGTGTACCCATCTACATGGGTTCTTTAAGTTCCTTAAGATAATTCTTAAGGTCCTAGAAAGAAAAAGCTGGTTTCATTTGTGGACGTTTCTTGAGGGAATTCCAAGAGAAATTCCCGATGGAATTCCTAACAGAATTTTTGAAGGTATATTAGAATAAGTTTCTTGATGTCTTACCGAATTAATTCCTGAATATATTTTCTAGGGAATTTTTTAAGGTGTTTACGAAAAAAAATCTGTAGAAATTTTCGAAGGCACTCCTGCAGTAAATTCCCAAGGAATTCTTGAGAATATCCGAATATCAGCAATCTCGATATTTTGGGAGTTTTTCTTGGCATGTAGTCTTGTTTCTAGAGTCAAAACTGAGTTTGTTTCACTACTGTCCAGATTTTCGAAGAAATTCTTAGAGTATTATAAGTTCCAATAGCTATTTGTTTGGTACATCCACTAAAAAATCCTTCATTTAAAATTCTGTTCGAAAATCTTTTCAGGTTCTCGTTTGGTTATTCTTTCAAGAATAGAGTCGAAGTTCCTCAAGGAATTTCTTCAAAATCTCTTTAAAAAGCCACCAGGAATTAATTTGGACAATCCTCCAAGGATTCCTTCAGAAAACCTTCCGGGAAGGCCTTTTATTTATGTTTCAGAAACTTCTTTGGAACCTCCTCCAGGAAGTATTTTTAAAAAATCCTTCAGTAAACTATACAAAGTTTCTGCAGAAATAACTCCGGAACGAATCATAATATGGAGGAATTTTTAAAGGAATTTTCGAAGAAACTCCCGAGGGAATTTGTGTGTTAAACTTTTTTCATTTAAAAAAAAAAACACGTATACAACGATTTAAAAATATAAATGAATTTACAAACAAAATTTTCGAAGATTTTCCAAAATAATTTCAGAAGAGATTCCCGAACGAATTCTTAAAGGAATTTTAAAAGAAATTTTCGGAGATCTACAAAAATATCTGGAAAAGTTGCTAAAGGAAATTCAGGAGGATTGTCCGAAGGTATTCCTATAGGAAATTTGGAAAGAATTCCTGGAGAAAGTTCTAAATAAATTCCAGAGGGAAATTTCGAGAGAATACCAAAAATATCTTCCTAGAATTTTAAAAGAAATTGTTGAGGAATTACTGGAAGAATTTTTGTTAGAAATTCCAAATACAAATTCCTGAAGGATTTTCTAAAAAAAAAATCCTAAAGCAAATTCCAAAGGGTTTTTCCAAAAGGGATTTCCGAATGTATTCCTAAAACAGTGTCCATAGATATTCCTCTTGAAAGATTTTACATGGAAATTTTCTAAGGAATTCTTAAAGGAATTTTCAAGGGAACTCCTAAAAAAGTTTTCGAATGAATTTCTAAAGAAATTCCCAAAATACTCCGTAAAATAATTTCTGAAGAAATTCCTGAAGGAACTTTTGAAGAAATTTCGGAACGAATTTCCGGAGAAAAACCCAAATAAATTGTTAAGGGAATGCTTAGAGGAAGTTCTGAAGGAATTCATTAGGGAAATTGCTTTTTCGAATTTTCTGAGGAATATCTTTCGAATTTTCTGAGGAATTTTCTGAGGAATTTTCTGAGGAATAGGAATTTCCAAACGAATTTCTGGATTTGTATCCAAATTACTTTCCAATGAAGTTATGTGCTGGGATGCGGCAATATGCTAGTGGAGGATTTGATGTAAACTTTTGCTGTGGACATACAAGCTACACCTATTAGGATGTTCACTTCATCAGTCTGACTACAGCTAGTAATTGTACAAAAAATAATAAAAAGCATAATATGGCTTGCTGCGTGAAACTTTTTTTCTTAACTAAAAATTCTTCACGCCGAATCGCGCTGCCGCCTCCGCCGCCGACGTGACGCCGCCGACACCGCCGCCACCGGTGTAAAAATGGCCTTACGCCGCCGCCATTCACAAATACTTCGGCGCACAGGTCTACTGCCACTGAAGTGCGCCGTATTTTATAAGATTCAGAATTTTTCTTCTTTGATGATGGATTTTGCTTGTAATTCATGAGCCACATGTGTTTTTTTTTGCCCACACCGAGTATTGTACGCAGCATATTCAGCCAGAAAAATCTGAAAGTATCCTAGGCTGCTTTTAGCATTTCATGTCCGTAATTGTCCACCCGAAGAATTGAGGAATCTCGTTTCCATCTGAATTCTTTTTCTTCACCTGTATTGTACGAGACCTAACATAGATCTGAATCTAGTTATGTACGCCAGAGGTAACCTTATTTAAAGCAGACATTCTTCATAGGAAACGTCATTGCCAGTGTTTACAGCATTGTTAGTGTTTGTCACCATTTGAAAGGTAAGTTTTCAAGCATAACCCCTTTACTTTCTTAGCACAAACAACACTAAGCTTATCTCTGTCTCTGCATGTTATCATGTACTTCATCTTGGCAGAGCTTTACATATGCTCCTAGATTTTGCAGATGAAATTAAGCTCCTTAGAAAACGATCGCAGAGTAGTGGTGGAGACTTTTGTCTCACGAAAGATTTAGATGGTGAGAAAGGACATATCCATTCACACTACCAGTATGAAGTACATTGTTACGGATAGAAATAGAAATAAGAGGATGTACAGGAGATGATTGGAGACGTTGAAGAAATAGTTCACATTGGAATGCTTGTGAAATGGGAAAATGATCCCTAGTAACATCGTAGTACTTATGTATAATGGTTTCATAGCACACTTGAAGAGTAAATCGCTATCTTCAAAAACATTATAAAATCATAATTATTACTTGGGTGCAGAAACGGTTTTTTACAGCTTACCAGATTTTTTTTTATTTATTCCTGTCATAAGACGAGTTTTTACCATCCCATTGAATTCCACCACTTAATTGTATCTTGACAGATACGTATTTCGACCTCAAAGGTAAGGCCGTCTTCAGTGTCTCGTACTTGACTCGACGTCAAGTCGAGTCAAGTACGAGACACTGAAGACGGCCTTACCTTTGAGGTCGAAATACGTATCTGTCAAGATACAATTAAGTGGTGGAATTCAATGGGATGGTAAAAACTCGTCTTATGACAGGTGAAAACATTCCACTAAAAAGCTCAAAATAATTTTCTTATCAAAATTTTATTTATTATCAGACTAAGGCCGGAGTGGCCTGTGCTGCACATAAAAGTCTTCTCAATTCAGCTCGGTCCATGGCTGCACTTCGCAGTCTGCGGAGGGTCCGCAAATCGTCCTCCACCTGATCGATCCACCTTGCCCGCTGTGCACCTCGCCTTCTTGTTCCCGTCGGATCGTTGTCGAGAACCATTTTAACCGGATTACTGTCTGACATTCCGGCTACGTGCCCTGCCCACCGCAGTCTTCCGATTTTCGGGGTGTGAACGATGGGTGGTTTTCCCAACAGCTGATGCGATTCGTGGTTCATTCGCCTCTTCCACGTACCGTCTACCATCTGCACCCCACCATAGATGGTACGCAACACTTTCCTTTCAAAAACTCGCTGTGTGCGTTGGTCCTCAACGAGCATCGTCCAGGTTTCGTGTCCGTAGAGAACTACCGGTCTTATAAGCGTTTTGTAGATAGTCAGTTTGGTACGAGCGTCTTACGGAGTCCAAAGTACGTACGATTTCCAGCCACTATGCGCCTCCGAATTTCTCTGCTGGTATCGTTATCGGCGGTCACCAGTGAGCCCAAGTACACGAATTCTTCAACCACCTCGATGTCATCACCACCTATAGATACTCGTGGTGGGTGGCTTACATTGACCTCTCTTGAGCCTCTTCCTATCATGTACTTCGTCTTCGACGTGTTGATGACTCGTCCAATCCTTTTAGCTTCGCTTTTCAGTCTGATGTAGGCTTCCTCCATCCTCTCAAAGTTAAGTGCCATGATATCAATGTCGTCGGCGAAACCAAATAACTGTACGGACTTCGTGAAAATCGTACCACTCATGTCAATCCCTGCCCTTCGTATTACTCCCTCCAAAGCGATGTTGAATAGCAGCTTACCAGATTACTGCTCATAAAAGTATGAATATCCCACACAAATATGGAATCAATCAAATTTGAGACAGTTGTGCTTGTAGCAACAATATAGCTTTCGTAACATGAAACCGGAAATGGAATTTGCTGTGTATAACTCCATCCAATAGCCTATTTCGGACATGAAACATGATAATTATAAGAAGCAGGCTAGTAAGGTTTTGGGGTTTCCAAGCCAAATGTGCTGCGAACAATATTCGGTAAGGTTATTGTACATGGTATGTACCCCACAAATGGTGAGACACTGTATCTAGAGGAAAGTATGAACCCTTTGAAATATGGCAGACTGACAATGGGCTGGTCTCATAGTGTGAATGTCGCGAGAAAGAAATGTGAATACAACATTCAATAGAGAACCATATTTGGGCTGGAAAAAGATGACAATTGCTAGAAA
Source organism: Armigeres subalbatus (assembly GCF_024139115.2). Lineage (NCBI taxonomy): Eukaryota > Metazoa > Arthropoda > Insecta > Diptera > Culicidae > Armigeres > Armigeres subalbatus. The sequence continues at coordinate 123,687,619 of NC_085141.1, read as the reverse complement.
AAATTGGAAATAACGCAAAAAAATAAATAAATAATAAAAACATAGTTTAGGAAGGCTTGAATTACAGAAATTGATATTTTTCAAATATTTAGATCTATTTTAAGATGAGTTTTCTACTCAAAAAAGTCTACAAAGGCGTATATAATCAATTTTGAGGGGTAAATTATAATGATTGATCCTTATTTGGGTTATCAATTGACTTTTTGTGCGGTATATTAGAGAAAAAAACAATAAAAATCACTTTTTTTCAAAAAATCGCCGATAAAATATTTTAAATTACCCCGTATCAAACTTCATGATTTTGCAAAACAAGTCAACAGAAATGTCTTCTGAGAGTATTTCGTCCATTTGGTCACATACCGGGACCTAACGGGCTTGGTAATCATATGGCTACTGCTTCTGCCTCATACGCAGGAGGTCGTGGTTCAATCCAGGTCCGTTCCTTTGTCCTACGTTGTATATTTCTCTACATTTCTTATGTTATAGCAATCGCTAGAACTGAAAATGGACTTTCATACCGTTCCCATTATTTCTATCCCTATACCTTCAACTTGACTATTCTAGCAGTAGCTGCTAGAAATGGAAATGAACTAAAAGCTCGTTTCCTACATCCAATTTGGAATTCCATCAGTTGCTTTCTTCTATCTATAACATTGGCAGCTCGTTAACCAAGACGCACCTCTGCCTCTCGAACCTAACCCAAAAAATCTAATAAATTCCGTATGATCTCGTGGCAAGTGCAGAGGTATATGCGGCTTGTAGTGGGCGAGTGATTACATCATCATTTCCTCCCTCTTCCCAACATTGACTTGCATTCTGACGTGGCAGCCGCCAGTATGACCTAACAAATAAGATCACCAGTACTTGTACATTGAAGATGAGTGCAAGTCCCAAGCAAACATCTGTTGGTTCTCTGTGCAAGAACAGCTGATCTGGTCATAATGGAGTAGCAACTGCAGGCAGTCAATCAAGCTCAAGCATCTGGTCACATATCGGGACGCCCTGGAATGCTGGTTCACTGGCGGAAGTGGCCAATTTTTTATCACTACTCAAACCTAGATGGACCAAATACCCTCAGAACATATTTCTATGAGCCTGTTTTGCAAAATCATGAAATTTAACATGTGTTTCCGGCTTGATCAGGCAGTGGCCATTTTTCCGGACCGGGAGGTTACCCCAGTACTAGCAGCAATATCTCCGGAACCATGTCCGAACGATGACCAATGTCCATGGAACTATAGGAATTTTGTGATCGAAAACAGAATTAAATTCCGATGCAAGACTGCAGAGAACTATTTTTTGATAATTAAGTTTGTTTTAAATAATCGTGAAAATCGGAACACGGTCGTGTTATTTTACTTTCTAGAAAGAAGCTCAGAAAACTTAAAGTACGAGCTTGGTAGTTATATGGCAACTGCTTCTGCGTCATACGCAGGAGGTCGTGGATTCAATCAAAGCCACATTCTATTTTTCAAATTTGTATCTTTCTCTTTATTTATCATGTTCTAGAAATCGCTAGAACTGAAAATTGTATTCCATACGGTTTCCTTTTTTATCATCTATACCTTCTACATGACTTTTCCAGCAGTAACTGCTAGAATTTGGAATGAACGAAAGAAAGCTCGTTTGAAGGTGAATGCTAGTTCCAAGCAAACATTTATTGGTTCTCTGTGCAATTACAGCTGACCTTGTTATGATGGAATAGCAACTACGGATCAAGCTTACGCTCAAGAAGATTCTTGATGAAGGTATTTGAGAAACGTGGCATGCTAAGCCGAGCAGAATCAAAGTATCTAATCCATAATCTGTATCAGAGATGAAGCAATTGAGAATCACCCCCAAAGACACCCCCAGATCAATTTTCTGGCTGAACTATACCCAGCCAGGCAGGGTTGTTAATCGTTAATTTATCGTTATCGCCGATAAAGTTGATTGTGATCAACGTTATCGGTTGCTACGATAACGATGAATCAACTGAATTATTATCGGAGTTCGATAATTTAACGTAAGTTAACTCGATAATTTTGCGATAATGGGGTTACTAGATTACGCGAATAAAGCAGGTGTAAAATTTTGACAGAAGCCGAGAATGGAACAAATTGTTTGCAACTGATTCAACAGAGTTAATTTTTATTGAAACGGGGCACTCTAGAATTATTGCTGAATGCCTGCAACTCTATGAAACGAAACAAAAGTGAGGTGTTCTGTTGGTGGTTCAGTGATTTTTTTTCTATGCAGCTATGCAGTTTTCCGATAAGAAGATCGCGGAAATTTGCCCTATACCCAGGCGGACTTAATTCTCTGAGATAGAGACACATACACATAAGTACGCATCCTACTGAGAGCACATGATTACTTTCCTTTGTCAATCCTTATACCTTATCGTATAAGCAAGAATATCCAGCTGAAATCGGAACTCCTTGGCAATAAATATTAGAAATTTATTTAATGCAGCGATCTTTAGTGCTGCATTCCAGGCATATAGCACCAGTACCGAATAAACATACTTCAATAGACTGGTGGACTAACCTCGTCTTCTATTCAATATGTTTCAGTTAGGCTCAGGAGTTTGGTCTCCACTGTGAGTCATAAAATAATCATATAACTGGGTGCTCCGGATCTTCCAAATAGAAGTTTTGTTAATCTTACTAGATTAAACATAAATGTAGACATTAAAAATGCTCTCAGATTATCTACTATGGACAACTGCGACTCTATATGAAATTTAATAATTGAACGAAATAATGTGTTGGTCAATTCGGTGACCTCTTTGAATCCAAATTTTATTCCAGGATTAAAAAGCGTTTTTGTATATTTTAAGGCGATACAATACTTTAAACAGATGTTGCAAACCCAACTTGTGAGTATTTGTTCTTTAAACTGTGTAATACAGGTTACAGTTAACTCGATAATTTTCGATGAATTAACGAATACTCGATAACGATAACGTTAATTCAACGCTCACTTTATCGTCAACGAAGCATCATCGTAAAACCATTATCGTTATCGAAGTTGGCGTTAATTTACCGACGATAATTTATCGATTAACAACCCTGCAGCCAGGTATCCAGGTAGGTATCTATGGAATCCCCTGAATCTCTATGGGGATCACGAGAAATGAATAATTGGTTTGATGGGAAAATCAATGGTCATTTGGACGAAGTTATTTTAAAAGCACAAAGACGAAAACCTTGTTTGAAGTCAATTCAATGCGCCACTCAGAGTATTCTGGTTGATAAGTGATAACTCGTAGTCATTCACGCCCTGTGGCCTCTGCATACTGAGGAAATTCTCTCTTTTTTTTTCGTTCGAACGGACGCGCACTAAAGAAGCGCGATACATCAACCACCAAATTAATTATTTTCTTTTCCCGTGACAAGAAAATACCGTCTTCTAACTTAACACCCAGGTAAGAGGTTGTCCAACTTCGACAAAATAACCCACACAATGTACGCCCGGTGACTTTTCCATACTCATACGAAACTCATCAACCTACTGCCGTTATTTCAAAGCCATCGGTGTCGTATAAAAATAATTGACGGCGTACATAATTTTCATTCAGCGGCGCACCAATTTATTTCTAACGGCGACGGCGCACAGATTCAGCCTTAAGGAACAACATCGCTGTTGCAAAGTCGTTGTAGTGGAAGTTGCCAGCTCCGTCGGCGCCTACACATTCATCATGGCTTATTATCCCACGCAAGGGTTCCAAAATCACCGAAATGCGCATTAGAACATTATGCAAATCATTTGAGCGCTGTAATGGTCATCTTTTCATCATTTTAAAGATATATATGACGAACCTTTATAACCAGATATTATTAACTGGAATCACAAAAGAGTTTGTAAAATATGTTTGTAATAAACAAGGAAATAGTCTGAAGAGGCTGAAGCAATTAGCTCCAAAAAAACTGTATACATAAAGCAATTAATATTAACAGTTTCACGAGTTCAATCAACGTAATAATGAGTTCATTTAGCTTCTCTGATGAACAAAATTTGGTCTCCTCCTCGCGAGATAAATCGTGGCAAACAAATTTCAAGCACTTTTTTAATTAAATAATAATTTCATTCAAATTCAGCAGAAACTTACCACAAACACATTTAACTACATTTTTGATAATTAGGTGTGCTCCATTCACTACTTTTAATTATTATGTCACTTCAATTATCAACAGCTTCTTTGCCTATTATATGTTCAACTAATGCTCCTCTTCCATTGGTATCTGATAATTATTCATTATTTATATTTCTTCTCATCGCAACTCAGTTAACACATCTTTCACTTCATGTGGTGTTGTTGTGTGTATACACAATTGAATAATCATCAACATGATTAATTTTACTTTTGTGGAATGACAAATCCCCCAGAAATGCACTTTCACGGTTGGACGAATTCTGGAACTCAAATTTTCATTCCCTGACATAAAGGTTTCATCCATGGAACGCTGCACTAATCCGGTACTGGTATGGACCGCGGATAAAATCCAGCAAATCGAATTTCCACACAAACTGAAACTCAATTTACCGAGCATCTCATGTCGAACGCGCTTGTTGGTGGTAATATCGGTTGCCCACTGAAAAAACGTAATCACCGAACACTTCACACGCTTTCGAAATGCTATTTGACCAGGTGCTGAATCTTCTTTGATCGAATGTAACCCACTTTCCGATGCATTGCAAATCCACCACCATCATGATGCATCATCATCATCTGCAGCATCACACTTTATTCCTGCATCCACCGTTACCGTCATCTCTGCTGTCAGCCACCCCCAACGACTGCATCTGACATATTCATCGTTCACAAATCAATCAAACCATTTCAATGGACAGATCTCGATCGTCTAACCAAATTGTCGGTATGAATGCTTTCTTGCACTTGAACTAAACCTCAATCACACCAAGGAGCTCACGAATATCCTGCCTTTCTAATCACTGTACCAGCAGATCACAAAAAAGGGGCACCCGGCTTATTCGAACTGGCGACGACTGAATGGGAACCGCGTGTTACTTCGACGAAAGCGCGCTCACAACTGACCAAAAGGCGCCAACCAACGTCGCACTCACATTCTGGCGGTGGATTGTGAGAAGTTCGCGTTGCCGGCTTGTCTCGTGCCAAATGGCACGGCGGGCGGCGCGACGTCTGACCGACGCTCTTTCGAAGAAACTACTTCGCGCTCTCACACGTGCGCGAGATTTGAACATCTTCGGCGGGGGGATGCAGAATCGGAAAAGTTTAACTACTGTGTGTATGCGGATAGCGTCGAGCGTGGAAATCCAGAGTGGGAACTCACTTTCGGTGGGAGAGAATTGCGTATAGTGGCGATAGTGATGAATTTCATTTCGTCGGATGCTGGGTACCTAGCTACGGAATAATCCTGTCTAATCAGCATAAATAAATGAATGGATTATTTTTGGCGCCTCTTAGTCTCCTGGTCTAAGATTTAGAAATGAGTTGAAAAATGTGAGCATTCCTACATATTTGGAAAAAGCGCATTCTTCACTTGGTTAATTAATCAGATACATGTACAGGACAATGACCAAACAGCAGTAAATAGATATAAATGTTGTTCAAAGTTATATTCCTGTGGTTTGGAATTCCAATTGGTTTGAACCGTCATTGTATCTTGAATCATAATAAATGGAGGAAACCTGGAGGAAAGTTACCTAGATCTAGCAAAAAAATCTCAAACTGAACGACTTTAGAACTCATACTTCTAAGATTCAAAAATCAACAATCTGCTAAGGGGCTGTCCATAAACCACGTAGACTCTCGAGGGGGAGGGAGGGGTTTCGAAAAAGTCTACGATAGTCTACGAAGGGGGACGGGGGGGGGGGGGTATACCAAAAGTCTACGAGGACTTTTTGATTTTATGTTTTTTAAAAGCGATTTATACATCAGCTTCGTGCGAAGTTCACTTGTTTCATTTTTCTAGAATGTTCCGGTTTTTTTTAAGACTTTACCGATATAATCTCTTGCATTTCACCTTAAAAATTTAATGAATTTCACTAAAGTAAAAGTCTGAGCTACGGCCTAAAACTATCATGGATTTCACCAGGAAATTCTTCTGTGTTGAGCAGAAAAATTCTCCAAAGTATTCTATAAAAACTTTTGAATTTTTTTCAAAATCTTCACTTGGATTTTACTGCAGATTCCTACTAGAATTTCGTTTGATTTTCGGCAGGAACTTCTTTGCAAACTATGAAAATTATGTCGTACTTTAAGGGATTTATTTTTTGGAATTGACAAAGGATGCATTTTAGAATATCCAAGAAAAAGTCTTTGGAATGCCTAAAAGATATTCTTTGGAACTTGTAAAGGGAAATTTCTCTCCGAAATTTTTTGCTGAATTTCGGAAATTCTTCGGAATTTTCGCGAGGAATTCTTTGCAAATATAAGCAAAATTATTTGAAATGCCCGTGGAAAATTCTCCTTCGTAAATTTCTTCGGCAGTTCTAATGTAAATTCTTTGGAATTATCGATGGAAAATTTTCGAAATTTCTAAATAAATTGTTGAAAACTTCCACGAGAAATTATTTGAATTTCCCACCAAAAACAGTTTCCACAAAAAAAATATTTGCAATTTTTGTAAAAAAGTCTTTCTAATTTTCATGAAAATTTATTCGATTTTTTTACGAGAAGTTCACAAAAAGTTCAACTGAAAATTCTCCATAATTTCCACCGAAAATTATTCAGAAAATATTTTTTGGAATGTCCATAAGATTTATTTAAATTTCCTCAAGAAATTGCTCCAAATTTGCAAGAGAAATTAAAAAATATCGTAGGAAACCATTCTGAATTTCCATGGGAAATATTTCAGATTGTCCGACTAAAAATTACCTCGGGAAATAATTCTAAATTTTCACGTAAAATTACTCGGGTTTTTTAACGGGGAAACTTTTGGAATTGAGAAGAAAGATCTTCAACATATGATGATTCAACGGGATATCGCATAGAATTTTCAAGAAAAGTATTGGAATTATCACGGAGAGTTCTTTGGAGTATTTCAAGATTATCAATTGAGAAATTTTACTAAATTTCCACGCAAAACTTATTGGAATATAGACTTGACGTTCTCGAAATTTCATCTCGAATTTTTTTCTAAATTCTGAAAATTCACGATTTTTACAATTTTGAACCGGCGTTGAGAATCTTAGGTCAGATGCGTGACAGATTTAATCAGTGGCGCGCCGATGCAAAAATGTCGGAGGTGGTGGTGCACACCTCTAGGAGGAATTGAATTCAACAGTAATTAAACTAATTGGCTTTGAGATTTGATTTCAGGAGTTATGGACAGAGGATTAAATTTGATTTCGTTTCAATTTGATTTTTGTTTTGTTGGATTTTATTCAGTGTGATTTTGTTATGTTTGAAATTCGAATTTTGTTGTAATTTTTACATGGAAATGGAATTGAATAGGGTCGGTGTACCAATTGTCGCCATACATAGGAACAACTATTTTTTTAATAAGTAAAAGGCATGTGGGTGGACTTTATATATCAAGCGAAAGGTTTTACTTCCTGCTCCTTAGAACAGCTGTGAAAACCACAATAAAATTTGTTATTATCCTCAAAATTCATTAATCCATAATAGGAACGCATGCACCAGTTGTGGCACTATTCTTAATTTTGGTTCCTTATTTGGCAAATCCCATTGTTTTCTTATGGGACTGGCCAAATTGGGACCACTAGTGCCACAACTGGTGCAAAGGACGTTAAAAATTAAGCAAAATCAATTTGTACAATAATGCTTTGCTTGTTTTGGAGGAAATCAAAGGTGTTATCGTGTCATATGAATATGCTTTATCGATATGAACTTGGTTTGCGGTGATTTGATTGGTCATTTGGCATATAAAGCACTTGTGCGACAACTGGTGCTATAGCCACAACTGGTACACCTAGCCTAGCTGAATTGTCTAAAACGTGGTTGATTTCCATATTTTTCCTATCACATATGATGTTTTGTAAAATTTGGTAAAGTCTACGTAGACATCAGGGGGGGGGAGGGAGGGGTTTTGAAAAAGTCTACGAAAGTCTACTAGGGGGGACGGGGGGGTTTGAAAAAGTAAAATTTCGGTCTACGTGGTTTGTGGACAGCCCCTTATTGAGTAACTCAGATTAAAATTTAAAAATAAGAAGTTTACCAAAACACCTGATTAATCCCCCTAGCGGTAATGTTGTCTTTCTCGTACATTATATGAAAATGTATTTTGGCCATAACTTTTGAGCCCATAGTCCGATCAAGCCTATTTTTAATAGGGAACAATGGACCAACGTTCTCTGACGAATGAAACTTGTTGCGAGTAAATCGGTTGAGTGTAAGTGCCTAAAAAAAGAGTTAACACCATTTTCGCTCACACACATACAGACATTCACACACCGTACACACAGACATCACCTCAATTCTTCGAACTGATTCGATCAGTATACAACACTATTAGTTTTTGGGCTATTTTAAATGCTTTTAGAGCGATCATATAGCTTCTACGCATACTTAGTACATGAGAAAGGCAAAAATGGGCAATTTTTAAAATTCGTGTATCTTAAAAAGTTGTGAATTTGGGCAGAATTTTATTCATGGTCCTCAAAACTTAAGAGTTCAATAGTGTAGTGCATGATGTTTTACTGCGGGGTATTGCGGGGTACCAAACTGTTTTGTTCGTTAAATATTGCGTAAAATCTGCTTTTACAAAACTACTAAAAACTTAATTCTGGACGGAGCTATTATTACATTATTAAGCCTATTGCATAGATCTGTTTAAGAGCTTTGTAACGATATATAAATATGTTACTTTTGAGACGAAAAAAAGGCAAAGCTGTTCGTTTTTTTCCAAAAAACGTAAAAATATCATTTCTAGGAGGGGCTAGTTTGAACGCTCCCCACCCCTCCCTAAAAAATCTAAAAAATAAAAACCGTCCAGATTATAGAAATATAGGTTATAAGCTGTGTATTCATCACACTTTACTCGCCCAAATCGAAAATTGGCCTTTTGGTAGTTTTGGCCACACCTTTATATGGGGCTGTCTTATTGTGAAACGGTGGAAAAGGAAATCCAGCCGGAAACGGAAGTAGTTGCGCTGCAGCAGGTGGAAGTGGTTCCGGAAATCAAATCGGCGGAACTGAATACATTTTACCAGGAGGCGGACTAGCAGATGGCGTTTCGAGGTTTCCGGGCGGTGGTATGTCGCTCCACTCGGTGCCGAAATTGAAAGGAAGGGACAATTATGTTTCGTGGGCGTTCACCATGCGTATGGTAATGATCCGCGAAGGAACGTGGCAGGCCGTGGATCCTTCGGAGGGCACCCAGGTGGATTTCGATCTCTCGGAGCGAGCTCTTTCGACGATTTGCCTCAGCATTGAACCCTATAACTACAGCTTGGTTCAAAAGGCGAAGACAGCGAAGGAAGCATGGTCAAGTCTGAAAACAGCTTTTCAGGAGTGCGGAAGAACTCGGAAGATCAATTTGCTTCGCAAGCTGACTCGGTTGGAGCTTGAAGATTGTTCGTCTGTGGAGGAGTACGTGGACGAGATAATGTCCACTAGCCACAAGCTCGAAGAAATCGGATTCAAGTTGGACGACGAGTGGCTTTCGCTGATCCTGTTGATGGGGTTGCCAAGGAGATATGAGCCCATGATTATGGGACTGGATGCGTCAGGACTCAATCTGACGGCGGACGTGGTCAAATCAAAAATACTACAAGATGTGACCCGTGATCAAGATGTCGGTTCCGGTGATTCGAGCGGAGCGTTGCTGGTACGTAACAAGAAGAAGAACGTAAGCAAGAAGGACAAATCCAGCATACGTTGTTTCAAGTGCGAGAAGCTAGGGCATTTCGCATCCGAGTGTCAGCAAAAATCCAAAGCAGTCGGAGGTTCTGGTCGTAATAAGCAGGCGGCGTTGCTAGCATTGCACAAGCCGGTGCATCAGACGGAAGACTGGATCCTGGACTCTGGAGCGGGGCGTCACATGTGCAGATCCCAAGCGGCTCTCGTGGCTCCCAAGAAGACATCCGAATCAATCTACGTGGCCAATGCAGCGGAGATTCCTGTGGCGGCTGTTGGAAGCGTGAAGCTCGAAGTAGAAGGTACGTACACCGATCTCGATATATCTAACGTGCTATGTGTTCCAGACCTTGCAATCAATCTTCTGTCCGTGAGCGAAATCTGCAAGAAAGGATACCGCGTTACGTTCACTGACAAGGCCTGTGAGGTGGTGCACGCGTCCAAGGGGAACGTTATCGCGACGGCACGAGAGAAAGATGGCCTGTACAAGTTAAATCTCGCTGCACAGAACAATTCGTTTGTCGTAAAACCCTGTGGCAATTTGGAGTTGTGCCATCGACAACTAGCGCAACTAGCGTCAAGCGGTTGACATCGATGGTGACTGGTATGGACATCAGTGGTACCACTATGCAGGGTTGTGTACCGAGTGCGGAAGGCAAACACCGAAAGTTTCCATTCAAGTCAAGTGGAGTTCGAGCGAAGGAAGTGCTAGAGCTAATCCACTCGGATCTGTGTGGACCAATGGAGAAGGCGTCACATGGCGGTAGCAAGTATTGGGTCACGTTCATTGACGATGCTACCAGGATGACGTTCGCTTATTTCCTCAAATCCAAGGCGGATGCGTTCAGTGCGTTTGAAGAGTTCAAGGACTACGTTGAAAACCAGACGGGGAAGAAGATCAAATGTTTGCGAACCAACAATGGACAGGAGTATCTGGGTAAGCAGTTTCAAACATTCCTAAAGAAGAGCGGAATACGGCACGAGAGGACGGTACCGTACAACCCGCAACAGAACGGATCTTCAGAGAGGATGAACCGGACGATTGAGGAGAAAGCACGTTGTTTGTTGGCGGATTCGGGGCTCGACAAACGTTTCTGGGCAGAGGCTGCATCCACGGCAGTGTACCTAGCGAACCGATCTCCGACGAAGGGCAGTCCAGCAACACCGCTGGAAATGTTTTCCGGTAAGAAGCCAGACCTCTCTCATCTCCGAGTGTTTGGTTCCAATGTGATGGCGTATGTACCGAAGGACAAAAGGAAGAAGTGGGACGTGAAGTCCATTCCATGCATTTTGGTTGGCTATCCGGATTGTACCAAGGGGTACAGAGTTTTCAACCCATCAACAGGAACGGTTTTCGTTAGTCGGGACATCATCGTACTGTCGGAATTCTACCACAACCAAGAGGTTAAAGAAGAGCACAGCCAAGACATCGGTGTGGATGTTATCAGCAACAAAGAGGACGAGCCAGTTGCAGTTGATCTGAAGGATGACGATAATCTGAACGCGGAGTTGGAACCGGAAGCAGAGGAAGAACAAGAGGCCGACCAGCAAGGGCTACAGGCAGTACAACTGTCAGCGCTCCCTCCGCAACTTATTCGAGTCAGTGATCATCTCCGAGGCGCAGCGAGAGGGAGAGCTAACTACCAGGCAAGTATTCTGATTTTAGGGTCACATACAGTGTCCTTCCTCAGATGCTTGTTTCTTCACAGGATTGTGGCAGCCAAGCGGGACGACGCAACGCACCTGGAAACAGCATCGCGCTCCCGTCACATTCCAAAGAAGAAGATGCTCGTCTGCAACATATTTATGAGCACAGTGACTGGGAGCGCCTCCGACTGAGCGCAAGTATATCACAGCTTCCATTAGAAACAGCAAACCTTCGGAGTCGAATTGTCCACAAAGTCAAGACGATCCAGAAACCGTTCGGGAAGCGCTGGGATGGTCCGATCGAGATCGTTGGATCGAAGCGATGGAGAGCGAGATGAGTGCGTTAAGCGAAAACGGCACATGGCGTATGGTCGACCTACCCCCAGGGCGGAAAGCGTTGAAGAGCAAATGGGTCTTCAAGGTCAAGACGAATGCGGATGGCTCCATTGGGCAGTACAAGGCTCGACTTGTGATCAAGGGTTGCTCGCAAGTAAAAGGCGTAAACTTTACGGACACCTACTCGCCTGTCGTTCGCTACGCAACGGTGCGTTACCTACACTCTAACTTTCCCCTACTCAGTGACTGAGTAAAATTGTATTGCCATCTCTTTTCTTCCCACGGATATTTTACTCAATTTCCGTCAAAAGCAGGATTACTCATAGTTTTGAGTTGTCCTGCTTTTAACGGAAATTGAGTAAAATTTCCGTGGGATAGAAAGAGAGAGCAATACAATTTTACTCAGTCACTGAGTAGGTGAAAGTTAGCGTGTACTTGCACTGGCGGCGAAGTTGGATCTGGTGGTGCATCAAATGGACGCAGCAACTGCCTTCCTGCAGGGCGATTTGGACGATGAAGAGATTTTCATGGAACAACCGGAAGCGTTCCGTTATGATCGAGCACCGACGAAGGTTTGCAGGCTACAGAAGGCGCTGTACGGTCTGAAACAGGCCAGCAGAATATGGAACCGGAAGCTGAACACGAAGCTCAAGCAAATGGGTTTCAAGCAATCGAAGCATGACACGTGCGTCTACTATCGGGTGGTGGCAGGAAATGTCGTCATCATTGCCATATACGTGGACGATTTCCTGATTCTCTCGAACGATCAGCGGTTGGTAGACCAGATCAAGCAGCAACTATGTGCGGAATGATGAAGGATCTGGGACCGGTCAAGCAGGTGCTGGGATTGCGTGTGACCAGATCGGAAGGCGTTGTGGCAATCGACCAGGAACAGTACATCGACAAGTTGTTGGCTTAATATGGTCGACTGCAATGCTGCACAAACTCCCCTCGACGTGAATCAGCGGCTCACCAAGGAAATGTGCCCTGTAACTGAAGAAGAGAAGGAGAATATGAAGAACATTCCGTACAGAGAACTTGTAGGAGGATTGCAGTTCGTTGCGCAGTGTACCAGGCCGGACGTCAGCCATGCGGTAAGTCTGGTCAGCAGCTTTTGCAGCAACCCTAGATCGGTGCATTGGACAGCGGCGAAGAGGATACTTCGGTACTTGAGAGGTACGAAGCACGAAAAGCTTACGTACACACGGACCGGAGAGACGAGTTTCCATGGCTACATCGATGCAGATTGGGGCAACGATCCCGATACACGACGATCCGGGTATGCGTTCCTGGAGAGTGGTGGCGTTGTCAGCTGGAATTCGAAGAGGCAATCTACCGTTGCACTTTCGACAACCGAAGCGGAGTACATGGCTCTGTCAACGGCGACTCAAGAGGCCATGTGGTGGAGAAGCTTCTTGCGTGAGCTTCACGGGACGAACGGTGCTTTGGTGATCCATTGCGATAACAAGAGTGCTATCAACCTGGCAGAACGTGAAGTTGGCTACGCGGCACGTAGCAAGCATATCGACATAAGACATCACTACGTACGGGAGCAAGTCGAAGGCAAAACCATCAAGTTGGTCTTCGTAGCATCTGAACTTCAAGCGGCGGACATTCTAACAAAATCGTTATCTGGTCCGAAGCACACCGAAGACAGGAAGAAGCTAGGTGTTATATAACTTTACGCTTAAGGGGGGATGTTAGCGAAGTAAGCGTTGCGTTTTTAAAAAGGTAATAAACTATTCTACTGTAAGCTCCTTCCCTAATCAGTCGAGTTTTTTCTCTGCTATCAGAATCAGTGCTGAATATCATAAAACACGTATGATGAAATATCACTTACGTGAATGGACGTTCGTATTGACGCATTAATCAAGAAGTTTTTACTCGTTTCTAATCTCAATCCTTCCCTCCAGTCTGGGTTTCCAGTAGCCTTTGCAGCAAAGCGTAGGATTTCCAATCCGGTGGGGCGAGTTCGATTCTCGGTCCGGTTTGGGATGTTTTCGGGTTGGAAACATTCTCGACACCTTGGGTATAGTTTATCCATTGTACTTGCCACTCAAGATACATACTCATGCAATGGCGGGCATAGAAGAGCTTTCAATTAATATCTGAGGAAATGCTAACAGAATACTAAGTTGATAAACAGGCCAAGTTCCAGTTGAAGATGAAGAAGAATCCCGATCCTTCAGCACCCATGAGTCGCCGCTATTTACCATGGCATGATATTGCTATAGATATCTTAGACCCACTATCTGGAGGTCAATTCTTCCTGGTAATCTATGACTACTATATAGAAGATATGGCAAAGCACATGAGATGACCAGCATCAAGACGGAATGCAAGATTTCGGAGATCAGGACAATCTTCTGTTCTGTTCTGTATTAATGCCAAACTAACTTATTTAGCATATACTCGGGTGGATTATGTTGACACTACCTACGGGTTAGCGACTCTGAAGGAAAGAGGAAAACAATATACAGTTATCGTTCGAAAATTGGGACACGACTTCACCCAGGTTAGGGAATACCGTTTACTTTCTACATTTAGCAAAGAAAAATTTTGCGCGGCAAATGAAACAAGTAAAAATGAGACATAAACGTGGTTTTGTTCGGTATGGCCCCGCGAATCCCAATGTGGAGGGGATGTTACCATTAAATCGTTAGTTAACGGGAACGAGTACAGTGGACAGTGGATATACATTATTTAGTACGTTGACCCAAGTGCGATCCAACAATCTATTAGCTTGATTAATTGCCTCGAACACCTACCCGCCTCGGTTCTATCCCCACCACTCAAACAGTTACATTGGAAGCAAATTGTTTTTAATTGAGTCTCCAGTCTCCACCTAACGAGGTTCAATCGCATTGGAGCATTATCTTCGCACAAATGCAATTGAACGATGACAATAATTGAATAGCAGCCACAGCTGATGAAAAGCGTAAGCGTTTGGACAGATTTGCTAGAGACTGATTGCACAACCGCGGAAGCTCGCGGTTTGTAACTGCTTTCTATCTGGTTCGAGGCACCCAATGTTGCTGAAGCTCTAAGCATTCGAAGACACCATAGTTGCCACAATAACCATCCCAGCCCTTACCTTGTATTTTAATGACACAAATCTCGAAAAAAAAAGATGATCAACTGCGAGTGTGATGTAGTTTTGAAATTTAATGCTAAAGCGATTATTTTTAATTTAGCGCAAATAAGTAATGGTTATTACTATGAATAGAAAATGTTATGAAATTCTTTACAACAAAACACGCAAAATTCGTTTTTTATTATCTCTTCCAAACGATATGCCAAACCTTTTTTTCAGAAACTTCCGGATTCCGTAAACCAAGTTGATTTGTTGTTTATAACGTTGAACAAATTCGATGGATAACACCGAACTGTCGGTCTGTTCCAGAATTCACATTCAGGCAGTTCGCCAACTTTGAATCTGTGTTCGACATCCCATCATCCAATAAATTACCCGAATCCAAATCACTACACATTATTCCAAATCGTTGCCATCATCGCGAGCTCAACGCTGGCAAACATTCGTTTTTTTTGTCGTGGCTGCATACCTACCTCTATTACGAAAGACTCGGAAGAGGATACAATGGAACACTGAGTATAAAATTGAGGCAATATTTCAACCCGGTAGGTTTTTTTCTGCTACTGGCGAGAAACAAGGTTTCGCGAAAGGCTGTGTAATAAATTTTGAACTTCTCAACGGTTTGATGTGGTTTGAATATATCTGGTTTGAACAGATTGCAACCAAACTTTCCAATTCTTACGATAAAACTTCTATAAAATGTCTATGCCAAAATTTGCAATAACAATCTGTTTGATAAGGAAGATGCCATTATTTTCAGGTGAATTAATGTTCGATTCTCATTTGTATCTCGCAACCCCTTTCCCTGCGTATCTTTCGGTTGATTTGCCCTCTATAATGCTTGTAATCAAACGATGGAGACACAATGCAATAACCATCATGAGAATAGCCCTCCTTCTTCGAGCATTGCGAGATTGGAGGATGGCACATGGGAAAAAAATTCACAGCTTCAACTTGATGTATGACCTGAGTCGCGTGGCCATATCCGGAGGTTCTACCACTTCACAGTGTTCTAAACTGTCTATTTTGCGATCAAATTTGCATGAGCTCTGTACGTTTGATTTTACACAACTGGGTTTTTTTTGTGGGGATTTTACTGACAGTTTGTGAGAGCCCTTTATATTGAAAAAAAAAATATATATATAAGATAATGCTAAAAACCATCATGCCAAATGATGCTTTGATGAAACCCAACTACCAGAAGTACTACCTAAAATGCATGAGAAAGGCATTATCACTTTATTTATTTATTTTGAGACTAAGGGGGCCCATACACGCTCGGACATGTTGTTGTACAATAGACCTGTTCATAATTTTCAAAAGTATTACAGATTCAAAGTGCCACCTTTCTATTTCAATGAGTATCTTAAATGGAGTCTTCTGACCAACTTTCAGCCAAATCCATGGAGATTTAGAGGTGCATCAAACGAGATTTGTAATTTTTCAGACTTTTTTGTAAAAATATCGTCTGAATACATCAATTTAACTCCACATAATAAAAGGATTAGTCGTTGATAGCTTCTTTAGACTATTATCTACCACTTTGTCATTGATACTAGGATGTTTAGAGGGCTTGACTTTTAATTAGATTTAGCTGAAAAAAAATGCCTTAAAACCAGATAAATAATTTTAGGTGCTTCTGGGGGTAGTATACATTTTTAATAGTGCCCAATTCAATTTTTCCTTTCATTTCATTCGAGTGTTGCAGAAGTTTCGTCCGTACATCACTTTATTCTGAAAAATAATCTTCGGTTTGTGATAATGCAGTTTTCATGAAATACTCAACATTCGAATAGGGAAGTCAAGCAAGACCATGCTAAAACAAAGTCGACTATGGTTTATGAGCAATGTCATCCAGAATGCTCAACCTACTGGTATTGATCTAGAGGGTGTCAGGCTATGTGGTAGTGTCAGGGCCTGCAGATCAAGAGGTCCACGGTTCGAGGCGCCTAGCAGTTAAAGATATTTTATTTATCAAGCCAGATGGCTAATTCCATGTTGTCGATAATCTGTCGCGGTCGGAAACTTCCTTTAAATTGAACGTGATAAAAAAATCTTATAAAGTTTAAAAAACATCTTGATTTATTGGTTATCCTCTCCTTAGTTATTGTACCACACTCATGTCACAAACAAAACCGGGTCGATCCCTCCCATTAACAAACTTGGCTGACTGCAATGATACATATGAACTTATTATAATCTCAATCTCATTTAAGGTTGTTTGAAATTAGTCAATGGCATGAGTGATGCAATAACTAGGATAAGGGTATAGTATCACATTCAAATGTAGTTAGGGAGCATCCACAAATTACGTGACGCTTAGAGATAGAGGGGGGTTGAGTGAAGTGTGACGATGCATACAAAATTTTCAGATGTTTCATACAAAAAGTGTGACATAGGGGGGAGGGGGGTTGAAAATGCCCAATTTTTGCGTTACGTAATTAATGGATCTTCCCTTAACAACCCCGAAAGGTCATTGAAAACATGGTATTTTTCATAAGACTTGACAAGAAAAAAATCTTTATCTACTCGGCGCCTCGAACCGTGGATCTCTTGATCTGCAGGCTCTGACACTACCACATAGCCCACTCTAGATCCATACCAGTGGGTCGAGCAAACTGGATGACATTGCTCATAAATCATGGTCAACTTTGTTTTAGCATGGGGGGAATGGTCTTGCTTGACTACCCTATTCAAATGTTGAGTATTTCATGAAAACAGCATTATTACATGCCGAAGCTTATTTTTCAGAATAAAGTGATGTATGAACGAAACTTCCGCAACACTCGAAGGAAATGATCGGAAAAATTGAATTGGGCACATGTTGAAAATTTATACTACCCCCAGAAGCACCTAAATTTATTTTTATGGTTGTAAGGCATTTTTTCAGCTAAATCTACTAAAAGTCATAGCCCTCTAAACATCCTAGTATCAATGACAAAGTTGTATATAAGAGTCTAAAGAAGCTATCAACGACTAATCCTTTTATTATGTGGAGTTAAATTGATGCATACAGATGATATTTTTACGAAAAAGTCTGAAAAATCACAAATTTCGTTTGATGCACCTCTAAATCTCCATGGATTTGGCTGAAAATTGGTCAGGAGACTCCATTTGAGATACTCATTGAAATAGAGGGGTGGCACTTTGAATCTGGAATACTTTTGAAAATGGTGAACAGATCTATGTACAACTTTGACTCCTTCCCCAGGAAATTTGGTTCGGTCGGAGTAAAGTCGGACCGTCTGTGGGCAAGTTGTACGACTGTTGAGCAGTACAACATACCAATAGACGGTCCGACTTTACTTCGTTTACAGTGTATAAAAGTCGGTCCATGGCTACACGTCGCCATCCATGGAGAGTCCGCAAATCGTCTTCCACTTGATCGATCCACCTTGCTCGTTGCGCACCTCGCTTTCTTGTGCCGGTCGGATCGTTTTATCACCGAAGTAATGTCCGACTTTCTAGCTACGTACCCGCCCGAGTAATCCACATGTTGAACAAAAGATTCTGTGACCATATGCAACCAAATTCAGTCACATTGTTGTAGTTGCTGCAACCAAATCAGTCTGGATTGTGCTGCTACGGCGGCCCACCGCAGTCGTCCAATTTTTTCTGTATGAACGATGGATGGTCCTCCCAACAGCTGATGCAACTCGTGGTTCATCGCCTCAGCTACGTACCCTCTGCCATCTGCACACAAGTGTGCGCTGGATCTCCACGAGCACCGATTAGGTCTCGTGTCCGTAGAGAACAACCGGTCTAATGAGCGTTTTTTAGATAGTTAGTTTGGACGGCGAAAAACTCTATTCGATCGTCTTGCGAATCCAAAGTACGTATGATTTCCTGCCACGATGTGTCTCCGAATTTCTCTGCTGGTATCGTTATCGGAGGTCACCAGTGAGCTAAAATACATGAATTCTTCTAAAGACTTAAATTTTTTTACAGTATACGGTAATTTTTTACCGAACTTTCAACAGCTGAACGTACGGTAATCTGTTCGGTAATCAAAAACATTACCGAACGTTCGGTACTTGAACATTTTGATAAACTGTCAAAAAATACCGTACAGTTCGGTAACAAAACTTTTTATGATCTGTCAAATACTACCGTTCCGTTCGGTACTTTCTGTAACGCAGCTACCGTACCAATTCGGTAATTTTTGTTTTAAAAGTTTAATTCATTATTTTCGAACTTTACTAAAAAAAAACAATACTAAAATTGCAGAATATTTATTATTATTTATGTCCAGAAGTATGAATCAAAATTCACCGTATATCACACGACAAGTACTTAAACTAATGACTAGCTTTGTTGCTTCCAAATTACCCTTCTTTAATTAATTTAAAATTTTCTTGCTGTATATTCGAAGATTCCGAATTTTGAATGGATTTATGCGAATACGGACACAATACAGCATGATGTTTGTGTACTATGCATTTTAGGGAATCAAAATGTGCATACCACCCATTGCAAGTGCCTCATGTGCAATCGAAAAATGTGTTCCACACAGAAAATTGTTGGTTTCCAAGGTTGTGGCTGATATGACGGTGGGACCCAGAATCATATCTAGAAACATGTTCCTGACAGAAAAACCGGAGAAACCTGAAAACAATTTTGATTGTGAAATAGTTAAATGCCAGCTTAGGCCCGATTAGACGAGCATCCTGCTTCTGTAGCAGCTGCTATATTTCATGTTCATGTTTACCGAAGTATTTCGTAATTTTTTTAACCGAACAGCAAAATCGAATCTAAGTGTGTACCACCTCGATTTCGTCGCCACCGATACAAATTCGTGGTGGGTGGCTTATATTGTCCTCTCTTGAGCCTCTTCCTATCATGTACTTCGCCTTCGACGTGTTATTGACTAGACCAATCTATTTAGCTATCCGTTTCAGTCTGATGTAGGCTTCCTCAATCTTTTCAAAGTTACGTGCCATAATATCAATGTCGTCCGCGAAACCAGTTGGCTGAACGGATTTCATGAAAATCGCACCAATCGTATCAATCCCTGCCCTTCGTATTACTGCCTCCAAGGTGATATTAAAAGCAGGCAAGAAAGACCATTACCTTGCCGTAACCCTCTGCGCAACCCCTAAGGACTCGAGAATGCCCCTGAAACTCGAACTACGCACATCACCCGATCCATCGTCGCTTTGATCAACCGTGACACCTTATCCGGAAATCCGTGTTCGTGCATTAGCTGCCATAGCTGGTCCCGATCGATTGTATAATATGCGGCTTTGAAGTCGATGAATAGATGATGTGTGGGCAGGGCACGTTATTATCGCGGCAATACCTGACGTACAGCGAACACCTGGTCAGTGGTAGACCGTTCGCCCATGAATCTCGCCTGGTACTGCCCCGTGCCCCACGAACTCTCTTGCAGTTGGTGTTAGTCGACGGCATAAAATTTGGGAAGGTACCTTGTAGAGTTTTTTTTTGCTGGCTTGCAGGGCCTGACACCAAACCCCCTAAATTTCCGAAGGACCATTCCTCCTTATTTCCGGTGGACCATGGTGCACAGTTTCACTTAGAGTCCCTCGCTGGCACTCGGACGATGATCAGCCGCCCCTAACATGGAGAACAGACGCTGTTGTGAGCCGATCCTGACAGGGAGAACAGACGCTCAATAAGATTTGCACCTCCGGAGAGGAGCAACCCCCCCCCCTTCCCGGTCAGCATACGACCATAGTTCCTACCGAGGTTGGTTACCCGATCTTCCCTAAGGTTGCTCGTATCCCGGCCAGCACCACGGGGAGGTAGGGATAGGAGGTGCTGGGTAAGAGGCTAAGGACCGCGAGATGGGGTCTATTTTATTCCTTCAGGTACGCGAAGTACCAATGGTACGCTTTACCCAGCATTTGCCGTGCTGTTCTTCTTCTAGAGTTCCTTAAAAAAAATACAAAATTCGTTTTTTTTTTCAACTGTGATGTTAATAAATGAATGCAATAAACGTAAAACAATGAGGAAATTAAACTCACCTAAAGTGCTATTTTAGACCTTTGTTATGTCATTGTTTTCATTCTCTTACTTGATGTACAAGAAAGGCATCATCACTGCTAAGGTAAAAAAGATTATTTCAGTAGAATCTGTGTCGTTTTTATTGTCATCATGCCTGCTTACTGCTAAGTAAACAGAAGAATGAGAAACAAAGCAATGGATGCCCAACTCTTTGTTATGATTCTGGATTGATGTTATGAATTCAGATTTGATTTGATTCACCATTGTACAGTTTACTAAGGTTCTGTCTAATTTTCCCAATTAAGTGTTTGTCTCATTTGGAAAATTAAGCTCAAATCAAACTTAACTTAATGGTGACTGTTCAGGGATGCCAGATACAATCTTTATAAGTCTGTATCAATCTCAGCAAAATGTCTGTACTTGTTCATATGAAGTTAAGAAGGTACAGGAAATTATTATTAGAAAATTATTCAAAAATCATGCGCTTTTGACAACGTAGAATATCGAGGTTTCAATAATCAAAAAGTCGGTGTAAGACTTAGTCGAGCCAAGTACGAGATTCTGAAGACAAGTAAGATTGCTGTTGAGGTCGAAATGGGGGAAATGCCACTTTGCAGGTTTTGTTCTATTATTGTCGGGGGGTTTTCTATCACTGTTTCATTTATTTAGTTTACATCTAAACAGATAACACTGAATCAACAATTTGACACCACAATACACGGTTCGAGGCCGCATCTCTCCATCCTCGGATACGCCCCACGCTCGCCAAGTCGTTTTGCACCTGGTCTACCCATCTCGCTCGCTGCGCTCCACGCCGTCTCGTACCTGCCGGATCGGAAGCGAACACCATCTTTGCAGGGTTGCTGTCCGGCATTCTTGCACCATGTCCTGCCCATCGTACCCTTCCGGCTTTAGCTACCTTCTGAATACTGGGTTCGCCGTAGAGTTGGGCGAGCTCATGGTTCATTCTTCGCCGCCACACACTGTCTTCTTGCACACCGCCAAAGATGGTCCTAAGCACCCGTCTCTCGAATACTTCGTGTGCTTGCAAGTCCTCCTCGAGCATTGTCCATGTTTCATGTCCGTAGAGGACAACCGGCCTTATAAGCGTCTTGTACATGACACATTTGGTGCGGTGGCGAATCTTTGTCGACCGTAGTTTCTTCAGGAGCCCGTAGTAGGCCCGACTTCCGCAGATGATTCGCCTTCGTATTTCACGACTAACGTTGTTGTCAGCCCTTATCAAGGATCCGAGGTAGACGAATTCCTCGACCACCTCGAAGGTATCCCCGCCTATCGTAACACTGCTTCCCAGGCGGGCCCTATCGCGCTCGGTTCTGCCCACAAGCATGTACTTTGTCTTTGACGCATTCAACACTAGTTCAACTTTTGTTGCTTCACGTTTCAAGCGAGTGTACAGTTCTGCCACCTTTGCAAATGTTCGGCCGAAAATGTCCATGTCATCCGCGAAACAAATAAATTGACTGGATCTGTTGAAAATCGTACCCCGGCTGTTACACCCGGCTCTCCGCATGACACCTTCTAGCACAATGTTGAACAACAGGCACGAAAGTCCATCACCTTGTCTTAGTCCCCGGCGCGATTCGAACGAACTGGAGTGTTCCCCGAAATCTTCACACAGTTTTGCACACCATCCACCGTTGCTTTGATCAGTCTGGTAAGCTTCCCAGGGAAGCTGTTCTCGTCCATAATTTTCCATAGCTCTACGCGGTCTATACTGTCGTATGGCGCATTGAAATCAACGAACAGATGGTGCGTTGGGACCTGGTATTCACGGCATTTTTGAAGGATTTTCCGTACAGTAAAGATCTGGTCCGTTGTCGAGCGGCCGTCAACGAAGCCGGCTTGATAACTTCCCACGAACTCGTTCACTAATGGTGACAGACGACGGAAGATGATCTGGGATATCACTTTGTAGTAGAGATGGGCAAAACGGATCACTTAAATGAACGGTTCAGATCTGGGTCATTCAGTCTAATGATCCGGATCTTTCATACGGATCGGATCTTTAGAACAGTAAATAGTAAAACGGTTGGCATTCTGGACCATGATTACGACCCGTACATACCAAAGTTCCACCGCTCTCACGCTCATAAGGATATATTATAAGTGTAAAAAACCCACAATAAGCTTTTTGTTTTGTCATTTCCTTACAAATGGTTAGTTAATTTGCTGATCTGGTGATCCGGATCTTTTAAAAAGTGAGCTGCGAATCATTCACTCACAACAAAGATCCGGATCATTTTAACGGTTCCGGATCAGAATGCCCTACTCTACTTTGTAGGCGGCATTAAGGATGGTGATCGCTCGAAAGTTCTCACACTCCAGTTTGTCGCCTTTCTTGTAGATGGGGCATATAACCCCTTCCTTCCACTCCTCCGGTAGCTGTTCGGTTTCCCAGATTCTGACTATCAGTTTGTGCAGGCAAGTGGCCAGCTTTTCCGGGGCCATCTTGATGAGCTCAGCTCCGATACCATCCTTACCAGCTGCATGGCATCCTTAACTTCCCTCAAGGTGGGGGCTGGTTGGCTTCCATCATCCGCTGAACTGACGTAGTCATCTCCTCCGCTGCCTTGACTTTCACTGCCTGTACTCTCAGCGCCATTCAGATGTTCCTCGTAGT
This sequence comes from Armigeres subalbatus, assembly GCF_024139115.2. Lineage (NCBI taxonomy): Eukaryota > Metazoa > Arthropoda > Insecta > Diptera > Culicidae > Armigeres > Armigeres subalbatus. The sequence goes on along the minus strand of NC_085141.1, from coordinate 123,664,147 downwards.
GCTGCTTCCACCTTTCGATCACCACACGTTCATCCGTCAAGATGCTCCCATCCTTATCCCGGCACATTCCGGCTCGCGGCACGAAGCCTTTGCGGGATGCGTTGAGCTTCTGATAGAACTTACGTGTATCTTGAGAACGGCACAGCTGTTCCATCTCCTCGCACTCCGCTTCTTCCAGGCGGCGTTTCTTCTCCTGAAAAAGGCGGATCTGCGTTCCACGTTCTGCCGGGTACCTTGCTGCAGCGCGACCGCCCGCGCTGCGTCCTTCTCCTCCAGAATCTGTCTGCACTCTTCGTCAAACCAATCGTTCCGTCGACTTCGACCCATATACCCGACGATGTTCTCCGCTGCGTCGTTAATGGCTGCTTTGACTGTTTTCCAGCAGTCCTCAAGAGGTCCTATAACTAATAAAGTCTAAATCTGGCGTAAACATTCTTTGCATATCAAAGAATATTGTGGCCAAAATTCATAACATTTGGTCACCAAAAACCCCCCTGGCAATAATAGAAGAAAACCCTGTCAAAGCCGTAATTTTCCCAATGTATTATGGAATTTACTCTAAAGTTACAATCAAGTGGTGGAATTAAATGGGATAATACTATCTCGTATTATGACAAGGGAAGATATTCCACTACAAAGCCCTGAATAATGATCTTATCAATATTTTTGTTGTTACATAAGCATAAATTGATAATATTTACGCAATTTTCTAGTTGAAAATCCGTTGGGAAGTCCAAAGGAGTTTGGTTCGGAGGAGAGACAACGAAGGAATAAATCCGTTTGGGAACCCAAAGAACGGAACGGATATCTTTTTCGGTTTACAAACGGAGAACCTTTTGTCTTCCAAACTTGTTTGTTCCAAACGGAACTCTTTTTGTGCTTTTGAACAAAATCCTTTTCGCTTCCGAATGGAATCTTTTTAGGCTTCGGAATCCCAAATGGATATCCCTTGTTCTGGAACAAAAAAAAAAATCCAAAAGTATTCCTTTCGAAAGTCTAAAAAAATTCGTTTGAAAGTAAAGTCCAAAATAATTTCGTACAGAAGCCCAACAAAGTTCCGTTCGGAAATCCAAAAGAATTGGTTTCAGAAGCCCAAAAGAATTTCATTCAGAAATATAATAGAATACTTTCCAGAATCCCAAATAATTCCGTTCGGAAATCCAGAGAAAGGTATTTTTCTGGGCTTACGAACCGAGATTTTTTGGTTTACTGAACGGAGCTCTTTTTGGCTTTCGGAAGGAACTCTTCTGGGTTTTCGAAACGATTTGTGCTTCCTAACAAAATCCTTCGGGTAGAAATCCCATAAATATTCTAATTGGAATTCCTGAAGCAGAAAAGGATTCCGTTCAGAAGCCCAGAATGCTCCAATCGAAAGTTCAAAAGTATTTCTTTTGAAAGTCCAGAATGATTTTGATCAAAATCCCATTAGAATTCCGTTTGGAAGTCCAAAAGACTTGCTTTGGGAAGCCCAGAGATATTCCTTTCGAAAGCCCAAAAGAATTTCGTTCAGAAACTCGATGGGATTCCGTTCCGATATCCCAGAAGGATTACGTTCGGAAGGATTAAGTTCTCATAATTCTGCACGGAAATCCGGATACAGAAATCTTTTGGGCACCATCATGGAATTTTATTTGTCAAAACGGGATCATTTTGGGCTTCAGAATGGATTAATTTTTGACTTCTGAATGGAATCTTTTTGGGTTTCCGAAAGGAATCAAAGAATCTTTCCGTTTGAAATTTAAAAAAAAATCTTTTTGGAACCCAAAAGAGATCCCGTTCTGAAGCCTTAAAGCACCTAAAAGGCTCCGTTCGGATTTCCAAAAGGATATCGCTTGGAAACGTTATAGAATTTGTTTGAAAATCCAAAATGGTTTAATTGGAAAGCGCAACAGGATTCTATTTGGCAGTTCCAAGTTTTCCAATGTATGTATGCAAGACCAAATGTCTGTATAAATACAGACATGTCTTTATGTATGGCATCCCTGTGACTGTTCAATAATTATCGAATAACCCTGCTCGCAAAGCAAGATTACTTCTGACAGACATCGAGTCATTTTTGATTGATGTCTTATTGGTATTGCTGGGTAGCACCAGACATTTTTTGACCGGGTGATTTTTTGACTTTCGGGCTGTTAAACTTAAAATTAATTCTCCAAATAAGACAGACCTTAAATTGAAAATAATTTAGAAGATTTAAAAGTGACAGTTTAATTATTATCCTACCGCTCGCAGAGTAACACTACTTTTGACAGATAGCGGATATTTTTATAATATGTCTTCTTGCAGGATATCAAAAATAATTCGATATCTATCAAAAGTAATCTTACTCTGCCGGCAAAAAAATTATGGAACTGTCACTTTGAAGTTTAATTTTATTTTAATTCACGAATCGGTCCAAAGCCGGAATATTTTTTTATTATTGACCACTTTTTAAGTGAATGAATTGTTACCAATGATTTTGTAAACCACCAAATTGAACACGCTCTTTAATAAAACTTCTTAGTTTTGATCAACACAATTTAGTTTTATTCAAGCCAAAGTAAGCTTCGTCAAGATTAGGATAAAGATAGTTCAGCTCATCATACTCCTGTGTAAAACTAACAAGTTCTGTGTGAGAGAGATAGTGGTTTCAACAGGATCGTATGATGGTTTTCGTTACAACTATATAGTCAACTATATACAACTCTGCACAGTTTTTCAATTTCATCTAAATCGTCATTTTTCGATATCAAATCTTCATATTAAGTCACGACTAACTTTTCAAAAGGGTGTATGTGAAAATGGTTCAAAAATATTTAAAAAGCTGCACAGCAAAAACGGAATGTTCGATTGTTATGATTTTTTCAGCAAAGTTAGACAACTAAATGGTGATTCTCAAGAAAATGTGCACAGTAAAAAAAAAATTTTTTTTGCCTTTAAAAATATCATTTTGTCACAAAAACTCAAATATCTCAAAACCCTATCTTTTTCGAACGTAATTTTTTTAGGAAAACGGTCCATTATATTAGCTATCTACCATAAAAATTTGGTGATGGTAAACTAATAAACAAAAAATTATGACATTTTAAACATTTCACAATTTTCACATTTAGTAAAAAAAAAAAAATCCGTGTATTTTTTTTTTTTCAAGAATCGCAGTTTGATGCTGATTTTATTGTTAAGGGCCTTGCGTGAGTTAAACAAGTTGTTTGTATGATATTCCATATTTATGTATTCATCGATATTATGTATATTATATGTATAAATATTATATGTATAAATAAATAAAAATGAATTAATATTATCCTAAGTATTAAATTAAATGTGGCAGTTACACAATGTTGTTATAGAAACTCTAAGAGTTTTGGGTTTGAATTTTGGTATGGGTTATGATATCATGAAAACAGTTTATTAATACTTATTTTTTATTTTTTTATTCAAATTTTTAAAATATCGAACACTTTTGAATTATTATCAGCACAGTTTGAGTATAGTTTTGCTTTAATTTTATTTTCCGACAATGGAATGGAACAGTGAAATTTTTGGGTTCCTTGGATCGTTTTCGCGTTATTAAATTGCTCGCTGAGCTCTGAAGCCTTTATTTCGTACTCTTCAGTAGTAGTAAAACAAAATGATAATTTGGTTAAATCTTTTTCTTTTCTACGATTTGCCCAATCAAAAAGTTCTTTCGCAGTTTTAATTGGATGCTCACGTTCTTTGGCTAAACTTGCTCTTGTGGCCATGCGCTTTATTGTTCCTCCAATAGCATCACAAGGACCTTTGCCATGTGATGTAGCAAAAATGCCATTCTGCATCAATTCCGTACATTGATTTAAATTGACATAGGCTCGAAAAATTCTTACGATTTTTGTACTGTGACGCTGCTCCATCAGACATGAAATATATCTTTTGACTTCTTTATGCTTATCAACGCGTAAAAAGTTAATCATTTTTCAATGAACAAGTTTACTGATACATAATCGTGTCTTAAATCTTCGGAAATTATAATAAAACTTAAGTGTTCAATTTGCGTACTTCCATTAAAATAAATAACGAATGGATGAATTGTAGTTTGTTGTACGTTCCAGTGATGGGACTGCACTTCATCTTGCAATACAAAGCTGTAATTTTCAGAAAATCACAAAGGACTAAAAATACACCATTTTGTAATGTATTTTCGTATTTTTAAAAAGCTGGATTGTTCTGTTTTAATGAAATCGTGAGGGATTAAACTTTCTAATTTCAAGCAAAAATATGACACAAACTCATCTACAGGTTTTACAATAGTTTCTATGTCACACCTATCCGTGGTCACCCATTGCTCAAATGATAACTGATCAATATATTTTTCTTCAAACTCAGCGAATAAAGTATTTTCCAATGATGAAGAATCTGGACAATCCGAACAAGATCGTAGATAGCAATTTGATGTTGTATTTTCACACAAAAGACTACCAGTTAACATTTTAATATCCTGTGTTAAATTGATTCTTTTCAAACTATGTAAAATAAGATTAATATTCTCATGGGTTGTGCACACACATTATGTGTTCCTGAATTGGAAAGAAGCTTACATTGCCCTGGCTGAAGGCTTGCAAATGAGGAAAAACCTATTTTAATATTATCGTGAATTTCCTTGAAGCGTGTGTACGCTTCTTTCAAAGTCGTCATCATTAATCGTTTTGGACTGCTTTGACGCTTTCCATCTTTTTTTACTGATACATAATCTTTTGACCAGGCATAGCTCGACTTACTTCATCATCTTCAAAATATTGAACTACTATTTCTTTTGTCTCATCTGTTAATGCAGTACTAGACCTAGTATTTTTGGTTGAAAGACAGTTATTCTTCAATTGTTTTGCCTCTTTTACTGTATTTCTATTGGTTTTGAACTCATCAATGGCATCCTGAATAGACCACGAACTTGGCAGCATCGACAAAATCAATAATTTTTCTTTCCTTGTCGTGGCTGCATTCGAGAACCTTTCCTTCATATTTATAATTACCTCATCGTAGTCTGTATTTTCCACATCATCAGGTCCTAATTTGAAGAGGTTTCTTCGTACAGCTTCGTTTATTTCACGGTATTTTGTCTCCGGGTAATAAACGTAGTCCAGCTTACTCCATTTAATCGGAGTCACTTTTATCCCAGCTATGCCCTCGTTAAAGCGTTCGATGTTGACCTTTTGGATACACTCATCTTCCGATTGATTAAAAAATAATAAAAATAATAAAAAATAATAAAAAACAATAAAATCTGCATCAAACTGCAATTCTCGAAATAACTTACACAGAAAAATTTTTTTTTTTACTAAATGAGAAAATTGTGAAATGTTTGAAATGTCATAACTTTTTTGTTTATTAGTTTACCATCACCAAATTTTTATGGTAGATAGCTAATATAATGGACCGTTTTCCCTAAAAAAATTACGTTCGAAAAAAGATAGGGTTTTGAGATATTTGAGTTTTTGTGACAAAAATGATATTTTTAAAGGCAAAAAAAATTTTTTTTTACTGTGCACATTTTCTTAAGAATCACCATTTAGTTGTCTAACTTTGCTGAAAAAGTCATAACAATCGAACATTCCGTTTTTGCTGTGCAGCTTTTTAAATATTTTTGAACCATTTTCACATACACCCTTTTGAAAAGTTAGTCGTGACTCAATATGAAGATTTGATATCGAAAAATGACGATTTAGATGAAATTGAAAAACTGTGCAGAGTTTCAAATATTTTCGAAATGGTCGCTCAGGATCGACTGACATGCCCCCGTGGAATGCCTCTATAGAAAACATGGCGAATAATCGATTGCAACTAACTCCGTGTTTGTAACCATATTTATATGAACGCTGAGAAACATCAATTTTCATTGGAATTGAAGGAGTCCTTTTGTTTATTCGGGTTCTGGAATAGAATATTGCCGCATTTGTCAAAACTAGATCAAAAAGAAATACCAGCCAATAAGTGAACACACCAAAATCAGTTGTTTTAAATTCCCAAGTGAAATCTGTAAACCGAGCTAACCGTCATCGGATCTCATAAGCAGATACTCCATCTGGGTATCGCAATAGAGGCAGACACAGGCAGGCAGTGCATGGAACCTACATATAAGTAAAAGCAAGTAGATGAGTAATGGAGGAGTATATTTAATACCAACCTGAATAGCTTCAGTTTTGGATAATCATGTGATGCAATTGTTCAGTTAGAAAATAAAAATGAATCAACAGAATCGTTGATGAACAGGTGGAACATTGGATCAACTCATTCATTGTCGGCAAGTTTTAAGAAATTAAATTTTATCTCCCACCAACGACGCTTGCATATGTACCAGGTAGAAATTACCATCATTAACTCTGTATTTTTCGAGGTGAGCCAGCTGAAAGCCTCTCAAATAAAGATACAAAAAAAAATTGTATGGAAATTCAAAAGCTTTTTGCATGAACATTACATAAAATTCTAAGCTTACCGATTGCCAAGAATCCAACAGCAGACAGCAACAGAGATATTGGTAATGATTTCGACGAATTTCGGTCAAACTTTTACCGAGATTTCAGTAAACTTTACCGAGTTATCGGTAATCGTTAACGAGATCTCGACAAAAAATCAACTTTGCCGAATTTCGGCAAAATATTGACGAAATTTCGTTAAGGAATTACCGAATTTCAGTAAAAAATATTACCGAGATCTCGGCTGTTGGAATCTCGGCAAAAAATTTGCCGAAGACTACAAAATAATTTAAGTGTGAAGGACATTCCTAGAAATTGGATTTATGATTGACCCAACAATTGCCGCATTTGAACTTATTTGAATCATCTCTTACGGACCGACGTCCGTGAGAGAGGAGTGACCACATATCATGCATTTAGCACCCATGTGGCAATGTCCCCACGGCACTGATTGCGGTTCTTTAAATTACCTCCAAGCTTGCGGAAATGGTTCTGTATTGTGATGTTTCAATTCCGTCGCCGCTCAATCTCAAGCTCAATACGTGCATGCCTCGTTGACATGTTATGCCAAAGCAGGGGTGACATTGTGCATCTCGAATCGAATCACTCGATTCGTACGTTTTTGCATTCGTTTCGAAAAAATTGCGGCATTATGTATTTCGTTCGACTTCATTCAGTCGCAGTACAAGATTTCGAATGGTGCTGTACTAGCTCAATCGAGTATGTTCTGTCAAACGAAATGTAAACAGAGAGAATAAGAGATAACTGTCTCCGTGTTTATTATGCCGCCCGCTGGAGAGACAGTCTTCAGCGCATTGCGCATGTGAGTAAACAAAGAGAATAAGAGTAATTTCATCTTCGTGTAGCATGTTGCCTGTTGGAAAGGCATCTTTCAGGGCATGAATTGGCAGTTAATTTATAAACAAGCGAATCGTGCTCAATGACTATAAAAGCAATATTATTTATTGAGCAGTTGAAACCGATTAAAACATTATGCCGATACGACATGTTTTATAAATTGAGATATAGTTAGTACACAAATTATAAGTTTTATTATTAATTGTATATTATTCGGCAACTCGGCCATACGAAAACCATTTTTTTGATAAATGTCTTGGCTGTGCATATGCACAGCACATGTTTCTAAATGGACAAATTGATATGAAATTTGCGAAAAAGAATCCAAGTGTCTTGGAGGGACTCGAACCCTCCACCTCCTACTCTCTAGATAGGCGTGATAACCCCTACACAACAAGAGCACTTAAAGGTCACGTTTGCGAAAAAGCCATCAGAATCCGAGTACCAACCTCAACCACGGTTAGCTCTTTTTTGCAAATTGAATACCTTTCGGATGCTTGATTTGTCCAATCTTCACATGTGCTTTACTGTTGTATATCCACAGTCAAGCGAGTGCACATTGTTTATCAATCGAGAGGATCACACTCTATGCCCCCAACAACGGGCTGGGCGGATTTGTGCCAAAGGATTGCTTGGCTAAAGCATTTGATTACTTTGATTGCTCTTATTGTAATCAAGTGTCGGTCTTCCACCGTCATTAGTCGTCTGAGTACACGCGACCGCATGCGTAGAGCAATCAAACTCATCAAATGCTTTAGCATTTATTATATTTGTTCGAGTTTATGCCACAGATCCAATTTTGAGCTAAATAATTCAAAGCTAAAGAAGGATTCAATAATAAATTACTTCGATGTTTCCATGTGTTTTAGTTAAATGCACTTGGGTCATCTCTTGCGCGTTTTTTTTTATTTAACTCAACTATTTTTACGTAGATTTTGGAATATATACGTTTTTACGCAGATTTTCCCCATAGATTTTTCACGTGATTTATCGAAATCGTCAAGAAATACGTTAAAACGGCAAAAAAACGATTTAAGTTAAAGTCGTTTGTTACGAGGATTTCGGGATAATTAGAGATTGCATATTGTCTGGAAACTATAAAAGTGGGTATACTAATGACATTCTTTTCTTCAAGATACAATATTGAAACATTTATTCTCTTCCCGTAGAGAAATAATAACAAATATAATGAAAAACTTTCAGCAAGAAATGACTCTCGAACTACATTCGAAAGCTATAAAGGTGACGAGTGATTTTCATTCGACTTGAGTCGTTTTTCAGTGTGCTATCGAGTCTCCATAATGCCAAAACATCTCGTTATTCTTGTACCTCCTCGAGCATACTCGAACGATGAGTCGTTTTCGAGATCGAATCGAAAGCCGTAATGCCAAACATGTTCGACACGATAGAATTACGTTCGAATCGAGATGCACAATGCCACCCCAGGATACAATTTTCAATTCCTGCCTGTTGTTTTACGGCATTGCTATTAATTCTATTCGTTGGGTTTCTACTGAAGCCTCATTTACATTTATAAAGTTTCGGGAACAGTATCCTTTAATCCATCGTGAACAAAAGTGTACACGCTGGCGTGAATTGAATGTGCCTTTCAAATCCAAATTCATGAAAGTAATATGGTGCTTGAATCTGCAAAGAGCTTGCATTTTGACAACTTTCCGTTTGATAACCAAGGATGTAATCAATTGTGGACAAGAAACCTATGGTTACAAATAATGTGCATGCACTCTGTAGAGCGGATGGAAACCTGTGCAAAATTGGGAGAAATGTTGATGGTGAATAGATTGACCACATAATTTCAGCAGATATGATTCTCAGTTCGAACATTTTGTGTAAATTGGTGTTCGGAAACTCGGAGAGCGTTTAAAATACAAAACCGATGATGGTTGATGAGCTGCGAAGGGAAGCGGGGTTCTCGAATTAATAATATTAGCATCGCATAACTTGTAAGCGGCGCTTTGTAGCCAACTAATGACGCCCTGAGATTTAAAAACTATTTCATGAATATACCAAGTTATGTTAGACGGTTTCCACCTAGGATGTTTCCATGGGCAAGCTACGCTTCAGCCTATCATCACGCGACACAACCTGCCCCAGAAGCGCTAGTCATCAAAGGCCTAAAAGCACGTTGAAGAGCCATAGCCCATAGCCAGCAGTCGTCGGTCCGGTCGGTCGGTGCGGTATTATGGCCTGCGATGGAGCCGAAAAGAAAATAAGAAATAATCACAGCAAGTGACCCGGCCAGCAACAGCAGCAGCGCTGCGGTAGCGCACTCAGACAGCGAAGCCATCAACGAACCATCCCTCAGTCGTCTTTAGTCAAATCATGCAGAAACGACAAAAAGTTTTTCGGTAAAGCTCTTTTTTGACGGCGCTTCAGTTCGGTTGGTGCGAGTGTTACTCGGCTTCGAACGGGAGGTATCAAACCTCATGTACATACATATCTATTGACGCTCCGCCGCCTGGCTAGCGCCGCGAGTACATTTGCTTCGGTATATTGCCCTATGCTGGCCGGTCAACGTCTAATAATGTCTGCTTGAACGAAAATCTGTTTGACCTTCAACTATGCGGTCCCTCGCCATCAATCTTAGTGCCAATACGTACAAGGGGAAACACTGAAGCTTATTTATTCGGCTCGAGAAGAAATCGAAAAGTAAAAGGCAAAACAAATTGGTTTGTTTGTTGAGTGGAACTTGAAATGCTTTTTTTTGTTGCGTTTCGGTTAATCTGCGGTCGTAGAAATTACACAGTGTGGAGTGGTAACAGTTGATGGAGACCGGGACTGATATGGACTAAATCGTTCGAGCAAATTTGATTCGTTAGAAACGTTTCCTCATTTGACATTACTGGCTTAAGCGAAAATGCGTGCGTCAACAGTTGTTTGAAAGGCTTTTCGAACGTTGACAAGCATAAGAATGAACACATGAACATGACAGCAAGAAACAAGACAATCGTTGCAAAAATATCTACCCAAGTAGCACAATTCAATCCAATTTGGTTTCAGCAATGAAAATTTGGCTCGATTTGGTCCATAAATGCCATTGATCATTAAGTTAGATTACCAATAACTCGTTACAGAAGATAAATATTGATACATATGTGTGGTAGACTTGTAGCTCTGTACTTTTATTAAAACTATTTACCGTCATTAAGATGGCCGTAACAAAACTGGATCTAAAATTATGTAGGTTAGGCGAAAAAAGTTTCAAAATAGTGTATGGGAAGTTAGGAAAAACATCTAACATTTTGGCGAGGCAAAACGCCCTAGTGGCACTAACCTACAATGTACTTGCGTCTCCACGCACTATCCATACCAGAATGCTGATTCGCCGACGCGTGGTGCTTTGTTCCCTAGGAGCTGCCAGCTAAAAGGCGTTTTGCCTCATGAGTTTTCCGGCAACAGAATATCACCACTTTTTTCAAATGTGAATATTATCAATATGATTGAGATTTTTGACAATTTTTGAATGGCATCAACTAGCTATCTTGTTTAACTATTGAATAATGTAAAAATAAAAATACCCATGAATAGCGTTACAAATAAGACAATAGAGCAGTGTTTGCTTAGCTAGGGCATATTGCCGAATCTATACCATTTTGTCGAAAGACATTTCGTCGAATGACATTTAGTCGAAGTCTATACCATTTTGTCGAAAGACATCGAATGACATTTAGTCGAATGACATTTGGTCAAACGAACATTATGTCGAATGGACATTTGGTCGAAGGGACATTTAGTCGAAAATAAATTTTTAATCCAGTAGAGAAGTAGGACATTCATCGACTTCAAAGCCGCATATGATACAATCGATCGGGACCAGCTATGGCAGCTAATGCACGAAAACGGATTTCCGGATAAACTGACACGGTTGATCAAAGCGACGATGGATCGGGTGATGTGCGTAGTTCGAGTTTCAGGGGCATTCTCGAGTCCCTTCGAAACCCGCAGAGGGTTACGCCAAGGTGATCGTCTTTCGTGTCTGCTATTCAACATCGCTTTGGAAGGGCTAATACGAAGAGTAGGGATTAACACAAGTGGTACAATTTTCAATAAGTCCGTCCAGCTTTTTGGCTTCACCGACGACATAGATATTATGGCACGTAACTTTGAGAAGATGGAGGAAGCCTACATCAGACTGAAGAGGGAAGCCAAGCGGATCGGACTAGTCATCAACACGTCGAAGACGAAGTACATGATATGAAGAGGTTCAAGAGAAGACAATGTGAGCCACCCACCGCGAGTTGGCATCGGTGGTGACGAAATCGAGGTGGTAGAAGAATTTGTGTACTTGGGCTCACTGGTGACTGCCGAAAATGATACCAGCAGAGAAATTCGGAGACGTATAGTGGCTGGAAATCGTGCATACTTTGGACTCCGCAAAACGCTCCGATCGAATAGAGTTCGCCGCCGTACCAAACTGACAATCTACAAAACGCTCATTAGACCGGTAGTCCTCTACGGACACGAGACCTGGACGATGCTCGTGGAGGACGAACGCGCACTCGGAGTTTTCGAAAGGAAAGTGCTGCGTACCATCTATGGTGGGGTGCAGATGGCGGACGGTACGTGGAGGAGGCGAATGAACCACGAGTTGCATCAGCTGCTGGGAGAACCATCCATCGTTCACACCGCGAAAATCGGACGTCTGCGGTGGGCCGGGCACGTAGCCAGAATGTCGGACAATAACCCGGTGAAAATGGTTCTCGACAATGATCCGACGGGTACAAGAAGGCGAGGTGCGCAGCGGGCAAGGTGGATCGATCAAGTGGAAGATGACTTGCGGACCCTCCGTAGACTGCGTGGTTGGCGACGTGTAGCCATGGACCGAGCCGAATGGAGAAGACTCTTATATACCGCACAGGCCACTTCGGCCTTAGTCTGAATAAATGAAATGAAGTAGGACATTTTGTCGAATGACATTTGGTCGAAAGGACATTTGGTCGAATTGACATTTAGTCGAAATCAGATTTTAGAAAGAAGAATCTTCGTACATTTGATCATATGACGTTTGATCGAAAGTGGATTTTCGAATTAATAATTTTGGTACATTTAGTTTAATGACGTTCCGTCGAATGGATATTTGAAAGAAAAGAACTTAAGCGAATAACAATTAAAAAATAAATGATTTATTGCGGTGTTTCTAAAAGTCATATAATTATTGTTCCAATATTGTCCAAAGAATGAGGGGTTCAGAAAAAGAATAAATAATACGAAAACGGTGAACATTCCGAGGTTATTCCCGACTGGAAATTGACTTCCGCGAACCCCCCTAACCGACTACATTGAATCTGGTCAAAAGAAATGTAGTCGAATGATGTTTCGCCATTAGACATGACGACGAATAGACATTACTATCGTTACACGCATAGCTGTTCCATGTACATCGGAAATTCCAGCAAACATGGGATGAATATGCGTATGACGACAGATTAGGTCATATGATAATTTGGTCGAAATTAAATTTACGGCCTATAACTAACGAATTATGGTTGAAAGACCATTTTATACTGAAAATAATTATTGTATAAATATTGAGTGAACGAAAGAGTATCAATGAAAAGAATAAGAAAACCATTTCCATTCGACCAAATGTCAATTAACGAAATGTTTCAAAGCCGACTGTGATGAAGTATTGATATAATTGGTTTTTGAACATGTCCCGAAAAATAGAATAGAGGGTATTTCACTTTCAGTACTTAATATTTTGCTATTTTTGTAGGTTTTCATTTTTTTAAATAATTCACCAGGGTCTCCAGAAGTTTCTGTTAGCTCAGGGGAAAAATCCTCACTGGCTTCCGTATTCGTTTCTTCCGCTACTGATTGAACTTTCTCATGTCCAATAACTTCCTCTAACCAGTTTATTCATGTATCTTGTGGATTATTTATTAAAATTTAACCAAAAATGTCTAAATGTCCTTTCGACTAAATGTCCATTCGACCAAATGTCCATTCGACCAAATGTCCATTCGACTAAATGTCCATTTGACTAAATTTCCATTCGACTAAATGTCCATTCGACTAAATGTCCATTCGACTAAATGTCCATTCGACTAAATGTCCATTCGACTAAATGTCCCTTCGACCAAATGTCCTTTCAACTAAATGTCATTCGACTAAACGTCATTCGACGAACTGTCCCAAAGCCCATATTGCCCCCCCCCTCCTTCCCCTACGTACAACGGGTGGAAATAACGGATTGAAGGGAGTTTTGATAAATAAATAATTCCAGAAATTCCAAGAGCACACACAGCAGTGGTGAATCCGTTTGCTAATGGTGGGTTACACGGTGTCTCTATGGGGATATCAATAAGGTTATCAAGACCCTAGGCCTACTGTGGGATCCTGCAGAAGATAATTTCCGTTTTCATTGTCAATTGAACTTTCAACCATTGGCGAGGCCAACTAAGCGCATCGTCCTCTCCGAAAAAGCACGATTGTTTGACTCGTTGAGATTAGTTGCTCCGGTGATAGTTTAGTTCAAGGAGATAATGCAACTTTTGTGGAAGGATGAAGTGGGATGGAATGATGCTTTGGAAGGTGACATTCTGCAGGTTTGGATTACGTTCAGTCTTTAAAATTTGTGGATTCTATCAAAATACCACGCTTCGTTGGATTACCGAACACCGAATTCTATGAAATACACGGATTTGCTGACGCTTCGAATCGTGCTTACGGAGCTGTTTTTTACCTGAAAATAGTTTCCGGTACAGATGTTAAGGTTTCACTGCCTTATAGTAAGTCAAGGATCGCTCCCCTAAAACCCTTGACTATTCCTAAAATGGAATTGTGTGACGCTTTGTTGTTGTCAAGGTTAATCCCCAAATGTCTGTCTATGGTCCGACAGCCAAATTGTTCTGGTATGGTTAACCCTTATGCGGCCAACAAAAAAAACACACGTGGATGGCCGACAGGGTACCCGTGTTCCACTAAATTGATATTCTCATAACTTCAACAATTTTCAACCGATTTGGATAATTTTGACAGTTTTGGAAACAGAAACTCATATACTTTTCGCCCATTGTCAAGGTTTACAGCCTATGCCCATGGTTATTCAAGAAATCTTCGAAGTAAGGCTTAAGAGTCTACACGCGTAACCAAAAGCCATTCAACCAGTTTCAAATATGCTACAAGCTCTTTGCGCTTCTTAGAATTGAAGGTGTTCACAGTATATCCTTCGGGTAATGCAAAAATCCCTGAAATGAGGTCTTAGTCATCCGAGAAATCTCTGGAGTAAAGCCTAAAGATCTACTCGCGTAACCAAAGGCCTATTATGCAAATTCTAATACGGTACATGCTCTTTGTGGTACTTAGCATAGAATGCGTTCACATTATATGTTCCGAGTCATCCAAGAAATCTCTGGAGTAAGGCCTCAAGGTCTACACTCGTAACCATGGGTCTATGGACTTGTCTCAAAAGTGGTACACGCTCTTTACGCATCTTGAAATCAAATGTGATCACTACATATATTCTGCGCTATCGAAGAAATCTCTCGGATAAGTCCTCTGGCGCCTTCATTGCATATGTTCATGGTCATCCAAAAAAACCCTAGAAAAGGCCTTCAGGTCTACACGCGTAACCAGAGATCTTTTAGTTTGTTTCAAAAGTGGTTTATGCCCTTTGTGGTACATAGAAAAGAGTGCTTTCATTGCATATGTTTATGGTCATCCAAGAAAATCCTGGAAAAGGCCTTAAGATCTACACTCGTAACCAGAGATCTTTTAGATTGTTTCAAAACTGGTACATGCCCTTTGTGGACCATAGAATAGAACGCCTTTATTGCATAAGTTCATGGTAATCCAAGAAAACTCTGGAAAAGGCCTTAAGATCTACACGAGTAACCAAAGATCTTTCAGATTTTTTCAAAAGTGTTACATGCCCTTTGTGGTACATAGAATAGATTGCATACCAAACCAGTACGCTAAACAGGTGCTTCCCCTATTAAGCTACGAAGGACTTCCGTCGTCCTCCGCAGCTTAGCGGGTACTGATGAAACCAAATTCACAGCACCGGGCATGTAGCCGAACTCTCGCAATACATCCTTAGAACTAACTCTCTCATATATGTTTTTGTACAATGCCAACCAAGTAGGATGAGCTCCTACACTTGCTTCATCACCAACGGCGCTCGATGAAGTAGGGTTGTGTGAGATTGTGCCAGTTGGTCGTCAGATCCCAACCCGACCACATAAGCGAAGAGAGATCGCCTTTCGAGTTAAGTACATTCAAAGTTAATTGCCTATGTTCCGGGTATTGAACCACCCGGAGTGGAAATTATTTACTATGTCTGAAACTCGATTATGCATATGCACAACATGTGATAGATTAAGTTCTAAAAAGGTTTTGGAGGAAAACCGCTATCTTTCGTCCTTCCCAGTTGTTCTTCAATAACTGCATCCGTTACGGAGGTTGATCCACCGACCTTGACTCTATGGAGTTCGTAGACTACCTGGAGCCCACGACAACAACAAGAATCACTTGGAATACAAACATATACCAAGAAAGAGTCACGCTACTTGTTTATTCTTCGATAACTGTCTCCATTACGGAGATTGATCCGAAGATCTTGACTGTATGGAGTTCGTAGACTACCTGGAACTCACGACAACAACAAGAGCTACATGGAATACAAACATATACCAAGAAGGGGTCACACAACAGGTTTATTATTCAATAACTGCCTCCATCATGGAGGTTGATCCACAGACCTTGAATCTATGGAGTTCGTTGACTACCTGGAGCCCACGACAACAAGAACTACTTGAAGTACACACATATACCAAGAAGGGGTCACAAAACTTGTTTATTCTTCGATAACTGCCTCCATTACGAAGATTGATCCACTGACCTTGACTGTATAGAGTACCTGGAACCAATGACAACAACAAGAACTACTTAGAATACAAACAAATACCATGAAGGCGTCACACAACTTGTTTATTCTTCAATAACTGCCTCCGTTACCAAGGTCGAACCCCATACCTTGACTCTATGGAGTTCGTAGACTACCTGGAGTCTTCGACAACAACAAGAACTACTTGGAATACCCATATATACCAAGAAGGGGTCACGTAACTTGTTTATTCTTCGATAACTGCCTCCATTACGGAGATTGATCCGAAGATCTTGACTGTATGGAGTTCGTAGACTACCTGGAACTCACGACAACAACAAGAACTACATGAAATACAAACATATACCAAGAAGGGGTCACACAACTTGTTTATTCTTCAATAACTGCCTCCATTACGGAGGTTGATCCACCGACCTTGGATCTGTGGAGTTCGTAGACTACCTAGAGCCCACGACAACGTCAAGAATTACTAGGAATACAAACATATGCCAAGAAGGGGTCACAAAATTTGTTTATTCTTCGATAACTGCCTCCATTACGGAGATTGATTATTCGAAGACCTTGACTGTATGGAGTTCGTAGACTACCTGGAACTCTACCTGGAATCTTTAGGGGCCCTCCTTAGCCGTGCGGTAAGATGCACGGCTACAAAGCAAGACCATGCTGAGGGTGGCTGGATTCGATTCCCGGTGTCGGTCTAGGATATTTTCGGATTGGAAATTGTCTCGACTTCCCTGGGCATAAAAGTATCATCGTGTTAGCTTCATGATATACGAATGCAAGAATGGTAACCTGGCTTAGAAACCTCGCAGTTAATAACTGTGGAAGTGCTTCATGAACACTAAGCTGCGAGGCGGCTCTGTCCCATTGTGGGGATTTAATGCCAATAAGAAGAATAAGAAGAAGAACTGCCTCCATTACGTAGCATGATCCACAGACCTTGAATCTTTGGAGTTCGTAGACTACCTGGAGCCAACGACAACAACAAGAACTACTTGGAATACAAACATATATCAAGAAGAGGTCATAAAAATTGTTTATTCATCAATAACTGCCTCCGTTACTGAGGTTGATTCCCAGACCTTGACTCTATGGAGTTCATAGACTACCTGGAGCCCACGACAACAACAAGAATCACTTGGAATACAAACATATACCAAGAAGGGGTCACGCAACTTGTTTATTCTTCGATAAACGCCTCCATTACGGAGATTGATCCGTAGACCTTGAGTGTATGTAGTTCGTAGACTCCCTGGAACTCACGACAACAACAAGAACTACATGAAAAAAAAACATTTGCCAAGAAGGGGTCACAAAACTTGTTTATTTTTCAATAGCTGCCTCCATTACGGAGGTTGGTCCACCGACCTTGGATCTATGGAGTTCGTAGACTACCTAGAGCCCACAAAAACAACAAGCATTACTAGGAATACAAACATATGCCAAGAAGGGGTCACAAAATTTGTTTATTCTTCGATAACTGCCTCCATTACGGAGATTGATTCGAAGACCTTGACTGTATGGAGTTCGTAGACTACCTGGAACTCACGACAACAACAAGAACTACTTGGAATACAAATATATACCAAGAAGGGGTCATGCAACTTGTTTATTCTCCGATAACTGCCTCCATTACGGAGATTGACCCGAAGTCCTTGACTGTATGGAGTTCGTAGAATACCTGGAACTCACGACAACAACAAGAACTACATGAAAAAAAAACATTTGCCAAGAAGGGGTCACAAAACTTGTTTATTTTTCAATAGCTGCCTCCATTACGGAGGGTTGATCCATAGACCTTGACTCTATGGAGTTCGTAGACTACCTGGCGCCCACGACAACAACAATAACTACTTGGAATACAAACATATACCAAGAAGGGGTCACACAACTTGTTTATTCTTCGTTAACTGCCTTCGTTACGGATATTGATCCGAAGACCTTGACTGTATGGAGTTCGTAGACTACCTGGAATCAATGACAGCAACAAGAACTACTTGGAATGCAAACATGTTTTGAGAAAAGATCATTGGATGACCCGGAATATATACTGTGAAAGCATTATATGCTAAACACCATAAAGAGCATGTACCGTTTTTGAATTTGCACGATAGACCTTTGGTTACGTTAGCAGACCATAAGATCTTATTCCAGTGATTTTTTGGATGACTGAGGCCTTACTGCAGGGGATTTTGAAGACCCAGAATATATACTGTGAACACCGACTATTCTAAGAAGCGCAATGAGCATGTAATATATTTGAAACTGGTTGATAGTCCTTCGGTTACGTGTGTAGACTCTTAAGTCTTACTTCAAAGATTTCTTGTATAACCATAGACAAAAGCTGTAAACCTTGACAATGGGCGAAAAGTATATGAGTTTCTGTTTCCAAAACTGTCAAAATTATCTAAATCGGTTGAAAATTGTTAAAGTTATGAAAATATCAATTTAGTGGAACACGGGTACCCTGTCGGCCATCCACGTGGTAAAAAAAATCAGATGCCCCTCCCCACGTCCCTCCTCACTGTATCAACGTGATTTTCTCACAGATGCTACATTTTATGGAGTTCTTAGATGTCACCGAGTTTCAGCTTTCAGCTATAAAAATTCATTGAAATATCACCACTTGAAGTTGAAAAAGGAACACGGGTACCCCGTCGGCCGCATAAGGGTTAAAGAAATCTCCCAGTCAGATCGAAGTCTTTGTTCGTAACCGTGTGACGGAAATAACTATCACAACCAACCAATTTTACTGGTTTTATGTCCGCTCCGAAGATAACCCAGCTGATGTTGTATCCCGCGGACAATTACCTCAGATTCTTGTAAACAACAGGCTTTGGTGGAATGGTCTGACGTTGTTGAAAAACCTGCAATATGAAATGGTTAACATTGAATTGTCTTCAGAAATTGAGTTACCTGAAACCGTTTCCACTATGCCAGTTATATCCACCACCATTGATCCACAAGACGTGACATTCCTCGAGGCCTTCGGATCGTTTCGAAAACTACAAAGGATTGTGGGATACGTTTTACGCTTTGCAACGAACTGCCGATCGAATCGTAATGATCGTGTATCAAACAAAGGGTTGACATTCTCCGAATTACGTAAGTCGATGATAACTATAGTTGGATTGGTCCAGCGCCTTGAAATGGCCGATGAAATCAGTTTGATCTCCGCGGGAAAACCTAGTCGTCGCTTTGCTGCGTTAGATCCAGTAGTGGTGGATGGCCTGTTGAGAGTAGGAGGTAGACTCGATAATGCTCGCTTGCCCTACAATGCTCGCCACCAATTATTACTACCTAATAAGAGCCCAGTTTTTTTTTGTGTGGGCTTTACTACTACTTTTTATTTTTTTTATTTCGTCAACCGACGTAGACTAGTACAAATACATATACATGTTTTTTTTTCTTCCGTAATGCTATAGTAGATTATGAAATACAATAAAAAACGTAAAAAAAAAATATTTTTTTTGCTAGAGTTGTTTGTAATTATGAATTTAAATTGTTGAATTTCTTATGTTTGTTTTTTGAAAATATTGTTTAATGTTATGCCGAGACATTGTTAAGTCAATAGCTTCGCAGTGTTGATTATAAACAGCCATCATTCGGTTAAGAGGTCCAAATTTGGCATAATTTGTTCGGCGGTGGTTAGTGAAAAATAATGTCCTATGTCGAAGTAGCCGAGAAGGTATGTAAAAATTTAATTTCGACAAAATTTCAGTTGAGTCAACACGTTGAGATACTATATCGTTAACAAATGAAACCGTTGCAAACTCTCGACGCTGTTTCAATGTTTGTATGTTTATAAGCATGCAACGTGATTCATAAGATGGAAGAGGAAATGACGTCCAACCTAATTTACGAAGAGCGTATAGTAGAAATTGTTTTTGTACTGATTCTATTCTTTCTTCATGTGTGGTTAAGTAAGGCGACCATACAATGCTACAATACTCCAGTATGGATCGTACATATGAAATATATAGTGTTTTGATTGTGTAGGGATCCTGAAAGTTGAAACAGAAGCGCTTGATAAAGCCTAGCATATTATTGTCGCGCTTATCTTTTTCTAGAATGCTGCGGCGGTCTTACACTCGCAGGCTCGACAGCGAAGGTAAACGGCGAGATAGCCGCCGTGTTAAAAGATAGACAGAATTTTCCCGCTCAAAACAAAACCACGTGCTTTTCGCGAAATGACAGCATTGTTTGATTGTATTAGTGAGAGGCAACCGGAGTCACTGAGTACATGGAGAGTGTTTATCATGGCAAGTGCATACGGTGGGTGAGATTTTCATTGACTCTGTTGTGTTTAGTGACCGTTGCGATTACCTGAGAAGCAACCAGCAGGAAGCCGCAGTATTCTATTTTATCTCGAGATGCATAATATTAGCTTTGTGAATGATTGTGTTATAGTGATCAACAAGAGTTAGTTTTGAATCTAAAATCACTCCTAAATCCCTTACTCTTTCACTTCTTTCTACAGTTTTGTTTCCTAGTACAATTTGTGTATTTGGTGTTGTTCTTTTTCTGCTGAATGATATGATGTTGCATTTACTCATTTACATACATTACTTTTTGTGAGCTCCTCATTCGCGATATGTATCTAGAAAGTCTACATCTTGGACCGTCCGGATTAATGTCGTTGTTGCGACAACGATTTTGGTTGATAAACGCCAAATCAACCATTCGTAAAGTATTGAGAAGGTGTATTACATGTTTTCGAAATCGCCCTCGCTGTCTTCAACCCATGATGGGCCGATTGCCCGAGGCTCGTGTTGTTCCGTCCATTCCATTCTCTCGAACCGGTGTAGACTTTGCGGGACCGGTGTATATAAAGGTTGGTCTGCGTAAGATCGTTCGAGTAAAGACATACATCTATATATTCGTGTGTCTTGCCGTTAAGGCTATTCATTTGGAATTGGTTTCCGACCTGTCATCCTTCCTGCAACCTGCAGCCTTCATTGCAGCTTTACAGCGATTTGTCAGCCGCCGGGGCTTAGTCGAAGAAATTCACTCCGATCACGGAACAAACTTTGCAGGTGCAAAGTCGGATCTCCATGAACTGTTCGTAATGTTCCAAGATGATCAGTCGAAGGGGAAAATTGATGATTTCTGTTCCACCCGGGAAATAGTGTAGAAATTCATCCCTCCTCGTTCTCCGAGCTTTGGAGGACTATGGGAGGCAGGGGTGAAAAGTACAAAAACTCATTTGCGTAAAGTGTTGGCTAATGCCGGTCTGAATTTCGAAGAGTTTTATACCGTTCTTACGCAAATTGAAGCAGTGCTCAACTCCCGTCCCCTCATTGCTAACTCTCTGGACACTCATGAACCATCTGCCTTAACACCAGGCCATTTTCTCATTGGTCGAGATTTGGTAGCCATACCCGAACCTACACTTGCGATTATCCCTGAGAACCGTTTGACAAGATGGAAGTATCTGCAGGCTCTACGAGAACATTTCTGGAGACGTTGGTCAAACGAGTACCTACATACGCTACAAGCTCGCTCTAAATGGACTAATTGTCCTAATCAAGGAATACAATCTATATTATTTTTTAAAAATCAGTACCTCTGAAACACCAACCATGCGAAAGTTTATGATCTCTCCCAACCCCAAAATGTATGCAAAAATGACCCCCAATAGAACATTTTAAAAATGCACCTACGTTAAAAAGGAAAGCCTATACTTTCATGTAGTGGGTGTTTTAGAGATACTGATTTTTTTTTAAATAAGCCTCTTCGGACAAAGACACCGTGGGTTAGTCTGATCACCTTCACCAGTCAGTAGTAGTAGGGTTACAGCAGCAGGTACAACATCAATACTAGGGATAGGGGCTAAATGTCGAAAGACAAAAGGTCGAACGACAAAAGGACGAAAGACAAAGGTCGAATGAACAAATGGTCGAAAAGGACAAAAGGTCGAAAGGGACAAAAGTTCGAAAAAACAAAGAGTCGAAAGAGACAATATGGCGAAAGCAACAAAAGGTGAAAAGGAGAAAATGGTCTAGGACTTCCTTTTTCTATTTTTTCTTGTCTCTTTTCTTCTTACTTCATCTTTCCTTCTTAATTCTACCTTCCTTCTTTCTCCTTCTTTTTCTTATCCCTTCTGCCTTCTTCTTCCTTCTATTTTCTTCCTTCTTTCTTGCTCCTTCTTTCTTTGTTCTTCTTCCAACTTCCTCCTTTCTTCTTTCTTCTTTTTTCCTCCTTCTCCCTTCTTCTGTCTTCCATCTTTTTTCTTTCTTGTTCTATATTTCTTCTTAAGTCTTCCTTCTTCCATCTTCCTTCTTCCTTTTTCCCTCTTCTTTCTTCCCTCTTCTTTCTCCTTTTTCTTCCTTTCTTCTTCATCCCTCTTCCTTTTTCCATATTCCTTTTTCCTTCTCCCTTCTTCTTTATTCTTTCTTATTTATTTCTACTTCCTTTTCCCGTCTTACTGCTTCTTTTTTCTTTCCTTTTCCCTTGTTCTTTTTCCTTCCTTCTCTGTGTTTCTTCTTCTTTTTTTTCTTTCTTCTTTCTGCCATCCCCCATCTTCTTTATAATTTCTTCCTTTTCCCTTCGTTCTTCTTCCTTTTTTTACTAATCCCTTCTTCTTTCTTCTATTTCAATTTTCCTTATTCCTTTTTCGATTTATCGGCTTCCTTCTTCTTTCTTTCTTTTTCTTTTTTCTTTTTCCTTTTTCCTTTTCGACCTGTTCGACAAAAGCACAAAAGCTGAAAATAGTGGCAACGAAGTGATTGATGTAGGAGCTCCATTATTTCGTGGAAGGGAAGAACAACGTCCATAAGGAGATTAATGAGATGGTTCACAGGATACGAGAGGCACTACAGCAGCAAATCGAGCAAGAGACCTGTCAAGCAGGCAAAATTTTGGCTCAAATACTGAAAACGGCTTTACGGCAACGGCTAACGGCAAATTTTGCATTTTTTTTTTCATTCACACAATCACAATTT